>NW_024412430.1:11851328-11859261 GCF_014898765.1 Herpailurus yagouaroundi | reverse complement strand
GGAACCGGCTGAGTTTGGCAGCAGAAGGTGGGATCTCCCACCCTCCCCAGGCAATAAACAGAGGCGAACTTGTTAGGCGCCCCTGGGATCTCAAGAGGGGCTTGCGAGTCGGTGTTCTGGTCATTTCTGGCGCCGAAGCCGGATTGCACAGGTGCGGAACGGTTGCAGCCTATATGCAGCAGCCGACTTGGGCGTTTCGCGTTGTTCTCTCCCCCAGCCCCGTCAACGTGACGCTTCAGCAGCTGGGGCGAGGGGTGGGAATGTGGGGGCAACGGAGAGGGAGAATGCCAGGGCTCGATATGCCAGGCCGGTGCCCGGAGTCGCCAAAACTGAAGACAACCAGTCTGCTTATCTCGCATCTATGCAGATGAGCCCGTTGTATTCTTTTCCGCCCCCCCCTCCCCCCTCCCCGCCCCGGCTCCCTAGTCTCTGGTGCCCAGCATGGTCGGGTAGAAACCTGTTCCAGAGAAGTTGTTTGGATAGGCTGATGAATTCTTTCATCTGATGTACTAAAATCAGGGCTCTCAACAAGGAAATGCTAGTTACTCTGATGCTTTTTAAAGGCAGAGTGTTGGATACTCCAAACACCCACCGACCCGGTCTTCGCAGGACCTTTTCAGCCTCCCAGGGGCCCGAGCTAATGACCCTTGAGAGACAGGTTGGGCCTCAGAACGTGTTAGTCTCCTGCAAAGAAAAAAAATCGGGTCTCCCCATCAGCCCTCCTGAGCATGGGTTTGGGGATCCTCGGTTGCCCCTTCCGGGGGAAAAGCATCCACCCAGACTTGTCTCTTTTCCGTGGAAAGGCTGAAGTGTTCTGCAGTTGTTGGAGAAAGGCCCAAGGGTTGGTTTCATTCCCCCTCTAATGTGATGAAGTAGAATAACGTTCATGGAAGCTTCGGGCAGAGCATTTCCAGCTGAAAGGAGGCCCTGGGAAAAAAAGCCTTTCTCAGCCAAGCCCATGCCGGTGGCACGCTCGCTCGTTGAGTGAGCCTTGCACCTAGTCTCGGTGCTGAGGGGAATGATGCATTCCGTGCTCAGTAATGGGAGTGGAGACTTAGGAATACCGGGGAGAAAGCGGTGAAATCTGAGCCTCATGAATAATGACATTTTAGTTGAGAAAGAAAACTGTTCAGAACTGAATGGTAAAACCACATTACATTTTTGTCCAAATTAAGACTAGAGGAAATCTAATAATAATACCTTGCATTTTGAATCCGTGCCTTGTTGTTAGTGAATGTTTTTCAGTGCTCATTAAATTCTAACCATTTCTGGGGGAGGCAGGGCAAAGATTATTAAGCACATACTCGCAGTGGGAACCTGAGGCCCACAGATTCAGGGACTTACCAAGGTAACAGGAGGCTGGAATTAGAGTCACAGCCACGTTCTCTGAAATACACCCCCCCCCCCCCCCGCCATCACCGTAGTGCTGGCTCTGAACTTTAAGGTTTTCATGATGGCCAGAGTGCTTCTGCATTTCTTGTGGTCTGTGCTGTCTCACTGTGAATCACTGTTCACATTTGACAGATGAGGAAACTGAGGTTTAGACCAGGATGGGACTTTTCCATGGTATCCTGCCTGAGCTAGTGGAGGTTATAAGATAACAGAGCTCTTGATGTCCCGTCCACTGCTTTGCAAATGACGCCATCATTGCACTTCTGATGGCGATGAGGGGACATCACGGATACTGCAGTACATTGGGGGACTATTAACCGTGTCTGCTGGTGACCTGAGTTCTAGTTCAGGCACTCTTTTTGGCTGTGTGACCCCGGGCCACATCATACCACCTCTGAGCTTCAAGTGTCCCACATACACAGGAAGAAATTAAAAATGAATTATTTTTCTCTTTCTAGTCTCAGCATTTTATAATGCTTATCGATGTGTTTTTAATCCGTCTGATCATTTTCTCTAGGGGAAAGAAAGTTTGTTCACCCTGCCTTGAATAAGGGATTTAGCTAATTATCTCTTCCCCTTGTAGTTTACTCCCCCTTCCCACTGACCACGTCCCACTTAGCGAGGGGGAGAAAATTCCGAGGGCACTTAAAACTTAGCATCCGTATTGTTTAGTGTTACTATTTGACTTGGAAATATCCTGCTGGGCTGATCTACTGTAAAATGCATATTAAGATTCACTTGGCTATCCCAGTCAACTCATACCTTTAGTATATTTTTAGCTTTGGAGTTTGCATGTAGTAACACTCAAGAAATAGCTGTTGAATGAAGGGGGTGAATGAAATCACTCACAAGGAAAGCACATGCTGTGAAACAAAGCAAGGGTCTCGCCCCGTAAATTCCCAACATCTGCTGACCCATAAGGTAATTTACCTACAGGAGGTGCGCCTCCTGACGCTGGCAGAGACAGGTGCCTGTTACTCTCCTTCCTGAATACATCATATAAAGAAGAGTTTTTCTTTCTCCACGTAGGCAATAGACTCATGTTGTCTGTCAAGCTCTTTTCCTCGCCTTTCCCTCCCTTAGTTGTTAGTAATGGGTAGCTGGCTGCGCATTGCTAGACATTGACTTATGCCCTTTTGTAAGAGTCTTGAGATGGAGAAACCTACCGCTTTTTTTTTTTTTTTTTTGAGTAAGTTTCAAGCAGCTGCTAATACTGGCTAGAGGTTTCACAGAGGAAACCTAATTAACAAAACCAACCTAGTTTCTGTTCCCTTTAAGGGTCCTCTTTCCACCCCTCCTTCCCATATACACAGAAGTTGTGTTTTTATGTTCAGAAGAATGATGAAGAATTAGAATGGTTCTTAGATATTATGAACAGGTCCAGCCATTGGGATTGAGGTGTATGTCTTCGTGATAAAGAATTTAAATGTTAAATAGTTCAGAGACTTGTCGCTTTTACGGGTAAGACAACTGAGGCATCGAGAGGTGAAGTGGCTTACTCAGGGTCCCACCTATGTTTTGCAAGAATTCTTAGGAAGGTTCACATTTAAGGTTGTGCTGGGGGTTCTGTGGTGAAGGTGCATTCTTGATTTTTAAAAATCATGGAGATTAACAGAAAACTTCTCTCTTTTTTATTTTTAAGGTTTTACTTATTTTTGAGACAGAGAGAGACAGAGCATGAATGGGGGAGGGGCAGAGAGAGAGGGAGACACAGAATCTGAAACAGGCTCCAGGCTCTGAGCTATCAGCCCAGAGCCCGACGCGGGGCTCAAACTCGCAGACCGCGAGATCGTGACCCGAGCTGAAGTCGGACGCTTAACCGACTGAGCCACCCAGGTGCCCCAGAAAACTTCTCTTTACTAGTAATAGTAAACTGTCATAATTTTAAACGATTTAGTATGGAGATTTGTAAATTTCTCATCCAAGCAGACACCATTAGAAAATGTTTGTCTGTTTTCATCTATTCACTCTGATTCTCCTGACTCATGTAGAACATCAGACTCAGAATTAATACTTTGTTCCAACCAGTGCTTGAAGAAAGGGAACAGTTGGAATAGAAATACAAATGTATGGTGGTTTTCCAGGCTTCTCTTCCTGGTAAATAAAACCAGAAGCCAAAGGTGGCATTGCTGTAGAGCCAGTGAAGTCATAAATATGTATATGTTTAATTTGCATTTTCATTTTGCTTGTACTTCAGTTAAATGGGAGTCCGAAGTTTGATATCCTGGGGGGAAAAATACATTTTTTTTTTTTTTTTTTTTACTATGGCTAGAACCTTCATTAGCTACACTGTAAAACATCAAGTCCTAAATGTATTTGTTGCAGAAATGTGTTCTTTGTATCAAGTGTATTAACCGGAGTTGGAAAGAGTCCTTTCTTTTTTAGAAGCTGCCCAGTTAGAACTGTACATTATGTAGCTCAGCTGTTCATTTGTGGATTCATGTATGGCCAATTCTCAATGCAAGGAAAATTAGGGAGGAAACCTAGCCTTCGGTTTTATTTAATATTTTTCTTTTTGAAAAAAAAAAACAAAACATCTAAACCTAGTTTAGTGATGAAATTTTTGAAATACTGTATAGAAAACAATTGGCTGCCATTGATGAAGTATTTTATTCAGCCAGGCTCCTTTCAGTATAAAAGATGAGGCCCGAGAAAACAGGCTTGATTTTGTGTATTCCAGTTACAATCGTAGCTACTTCTGTCTGGTTTTGCAGGAGGTATATAAAGGAGATCATGATAGAGGAACATACAGGAATTGTACTCACAGGAGGTTACTCCTGGGTAAGGTGTATTTGAAATATGGATAATAATCGGCACGTGGTTACATGTTGACTCAGCTGGCAGCACCTTGGCATTATTTTAAGTTACAACTTGTACTTGAATGGAGAGCTACGCAAAGTATGTGTCCTTCTGGTCCAAAGTCTTCTGTGTTGTTTATGGGAATGAATGAACGACAGGTGTGCAGTGTGTTTTTGGGGAGTTTACATCGTGGGCGAGCAACTTCTGGAGACCTACTTGTTTTCTCTAAGAGTTTTAAAAAGGCACTTGCAAAATTGTGATGAACTGCAAAGCATTGAGTGGACACGGTTGCTTCCACTAAAAATGGGCGAATGTGTATTTCAGTAGAGGTTCTGCAGGCAAGGGTTGGACTTTCAGGCATGGAGGCGAGTGGGCTAGAAAGTAGAATTATCTTGAATCGGCGCTCAAGTTCTGGGATGAAAGATAGGACTGTAAAAAAAAAATTTATTTGGTAAGAACGAGGTGATATTTAAGCTTTTCTGTCCAGATCTGGATCTTTGGTCCTAACATTTGTTGATAAAGTAGGAAACGAAAACACTGGAGCGATGAAAAGCAATGTTATGACCTGCTTGAGGGAGTAGTAAGCCTTTCATGCGTGTTTAGCTAATATTTATCAGTGAGAACGGTTGGGCACCAGGTTTTATTTTTGTATTCTTGGAACTTAGCACGGGGCTGGCGGATAGTAGGGGTTTAATAAATGGGTAGTGAATGATGTATGCATTCAGACAAATAATGCTCTTTACACCTCTGGGATGTTTTCATAATTATTGTAATGATTTTATTTTTTTCAGACCATTTAAAAAACATCAGTAGTTTCAGCATTTGATAGGGGTCCTTCATTTTACATCGCATACAGTGTTTATTCACCAGACCCAATCTTTTTAACCAGCATGCCTGGGAATGTTTTTTTTTTTTTTTTTTTTACTTCTAACCTAGATATAAAATGTGCCCTTTCTTTTATTATTTACAAGTACCAGATTGACATATTTTTAATGCACCTGGAGTGGGTTAGTAGTGAGTTTGGTTCAGGTACACAGATAAGAATGGACTTTCTCTAAGTTGTTGTGGTTTTTTTTCTTTAATGTTTGTTTATTTTTGAGAGAGAGCAAGAGGGTGAGTGAGGGAGAGGCAGAGAGAGAGGGAGAAACAGAGTCTGAAACACGTTCCAGGCTCTGATCTGTCAGCACAGAGCCCAACGCGGTGCTTAAACTCACTAACTATGAGATCATGACCTGAGCCAAAGACGGACGCTTAACTGACTGAGCCACCCAGGTGCCCCAAGCTTCTCTAAGTTAATGGACTTAAGCGTGCCTCTTCTTGGGACTTTGGCCTTCTGTGATCATCTGACCTAAAGAGAACCTTCATCCTCTGTCTTCTTCACTTCTCACAATGGATACTTGTACATGTATGTGTTTCACTTGTTTTTCTACCACCTTTGCCCAAACTCCCGCTCAACTTAAGAGTAGAAACTCCTTGGGGCGCCTGGGTGGCTCGGTCGGTTAAGCGTCCAACTTCGGCTCAGGTCACGATCTCGCGGTCCGTGAGTTCGAGCCCCGCGTCGGGCTCTGTGCTGATAGCTCAGAGCTTGGAGCCTGTTTCAGATTCTGTGTCTCCCTCTCTCTCTGCTCCTCCCCTGTTCATGCTCTGTCTCTCTCTGTCTCAAAAATAAATAAACGTTAAAAAAAAAAAAGTAGAAACTCCTTGAGGGCAGAAGTCCTGGTTGTTTCACACGATTTCTCAAGTATTTGGTACATAGTAGGTGCCTGCTTACTATTTGAATGAATGAATGAGTCCCATCCGTGCTGTGCAGATGAACTGGACCACCCCTGAGGGCACTGGAATCGAACAGGTGCAGCTCCAAGACAGCTCTTAAGCACTAGCTGTCGTAGCTCTACGGGAATGCCGAGTCCTCCAAGGGGAGGAAACCGAGCTTGCTTAGGTGACTAGATTGTGGCTTGAGTATGAAGCAAGGTCTCTGTTTCGAGAGTTGAGTTATTATTCCTTTCTCTTCACTCAAAAATGAACGGCAGCAAACTGTTAAGAACTTCTCAAGCACGAAACCAAACATTCCAAAACTGTTAAACCAGGGCCTCAACATCCCTAACTTCTAAGTACATGCAGTGCCTATCTAAGACAGCTTGTGATCGTCTACGGGGCAAGTCCTAGGACCCTTGAGGTGAAAACTTCTCAAGGCTCAGCTGATGTTTCTTTTTTTTTTTTTTAATTTTTTTTTTTTAACGTTTATTTATTTTTGAGACAGAGACAGAGCATGAATGGGGGAGGGTCAGAGAGAGGGAGACACAGAATCTGAAACAGGCTCCGGGCTCTGAGCTGTCAGCACAGAGCCCGACGCAGGGCTCGAACTCACAGACTGTGAGATCATGACCCTAGCCGAAGTCGGCCACTTAACCAACTGAGCCACCCTAGGATTTTTTTTTAATATATATATATATATAGAAAGTATTTTTTAAGTTTTTATTTTTTAAGTTTCAGTATTTTTAAGTTTATTTATTTTGAGGGAGAGAAAGCACACTTGGGGGGGGTGCAGAGAAAGTGGGAGAGAGAGATTCCCCAGCAGGCTCTGCGCTAACAGCACAGAGCCCAGACGCCGGGCTCGATCTTACAAACCGTGAGATCATGACCCAAGCCAAAATCCAGAGTCGGGCGCTTAAGCAGCTGAGCCATCCGGGCACCCCAAAAGCTCTTGATAGTCATGGCCCTGCTAAGTGATGGGTCCTGCCAGGACTGGGAGACAGACCAGGGTATCTAGGTGATGAAGGATGAGCCATGCTCTATGTATAACTTAGGTTTGAATGTGACTTTGGGAGGATAGCAGGTAAAGGAATGATTCTTTGAGCTGATGGTTGTCTGGGAAGAGGAGACGGGCGGTGTTCTGACAATTTCCAGGGTATTTCAAGCCCGTTCAACATGCTAGAGATTGACGGAACACCTGGCCCAGACTCTGCCACTGCTGTGGGGCGTGCAAAAAAGTATAAACATGGTCTGGCTCAGCTCGACCAAGAACTTAACGTATCCCAGGCGCCTGTGATGTGAAGTGCTCTTTCTTGGATCTGCATCGTGCACCTGAAGGCGGGCCCAGCATCCCTGTTAACAGTGGAGGACAGGGAAGGCTGTTCGGATGATCACAGGCTCATGAGCACCGAGCCAGTAAGAGTGGGGCTAAGGTTCCAGTCACAGCTTTTCTGACTTAAAAATTTTTTTTTTAATGTTTTTATTTATTTTTGAAGGAGAGAGAGAGAGACCGAGCGTGAGCCGGGGAGGAGCAGAGAGAGAGGGAGACATAGAATTTGAAGCAGGCTGTCAGCCTGGAGCCCGACGCGGGGCTCGAACTCACGGACCGTGAGATCATGCCCTGAGCCGAAGTCGGACGCTTAGCCGACTGAGCCACCCAGGCGCCCCACGGCTTTTCTGACTTGAAAGCCCCCATGCTTTTCTCCGCTTCTCGCTGTTGCGCCACGGAATGAAGTTTTGGGGGGAGAGCTTAAAAAAGGAAGACACATGGGGCGCCTGGGTGGCGCAGTCGGTTGAGCCTCCGACTTCAGCCAGGTCACGATCTCGCGGTCCGTGAGTTCGAGCCCCACATCGGGCTCTGGGCTGATGGCTCAGAGCCTGGAGCCTGTTTCCGATTCTGTGTCTCCCTCTCTCTCTGTCCCTCCCCCGTTCATGCTCTGTCTCTCTCTGTCCCAAAAAATAAATAAACGTTGAAAAAAAAAATTAAAAA
>NW_024412430.1:11833018-11851228 GCF_014898765.1 Herpailurus yagouaroundi | reverse complement strand
AAACGTTGAAAAAAAAATTAAAAAAAAAAAATAAATAAATAAAAAAAGGAAGACACAAGTGAATCTAGAAGTTGTTTCTCCCACCTGAGCCTCTCTATGAGCTCTAGATTTCGTAATTAACATCACGGACTTCGTGCCTGGGTATCTCAAAGGCACCTCAGACTTGACTCGTCTGAGACCAGGAGGCTGGTCTCTCTCCATCCCTGGTCCTCTTGCGCGGTTCCTTAGCTCTGTGATGGGCCCTGCCGTCCACCAGGTCACACGAGGCCGACATTCAGGAGCCGTCCTTGACCCCAGGGCATCCAACCCGTCCCGTTTCTGTTGCTTTTGCTTCCTGTGAACATCTCCCCCGCCCGTCTGTTTCTCATTGTTCCTGCTGATTCCGTCCTAACCTAGCTTCTCATCCCTCCGCTGGACTCTAGCCAGAGCCTCCCGGGCCCCTGAGTCCTCTCTGGCCCTCCCCTCGTCCATCACCCTGCTGCAGCCAGGCCAGTCGAGGTGGCCTAGACTGTGCCGGCCGCATTCTTGTCGTCCACGTGCGTCCTTGTCCTCAGGGAAGCAGACACATCCTGGCCTCTGTGGCTCCCCGGGTAGGTGGGCTGGTGAACTCCTGCATAGCCTCTCAGGACTTGCTCTTCCACAGTGATCTCTGCCCGTGGCTTTTCAGTTGCTCAGTCACAGTTGAACCGTGAGTAAAAGACCGGTATTAATCTGTCTTAGTTCAGGCTGCTGTCACAAAGTAGCACAGACGGTGCGGCTTAGAAACAACAGCGGGTTATTTCCCACAGTCCCGGAGGCTGTAGTTGCAGATCAGGGCACCAGCCCGGTCCGGGTTGGGTGAGGTCCCTTTTCTGGTTGCAGACTTCTGACTTCTTGGACCCTGACTTGGTGGAGAGAGGATGAGGGGGCTCTCTGGGATTTCTCTTCCTCAGGACGCTAATCCCGTTCATAAGGGCCCCAATCTCAATAACTAATCCTTTCCCGAAGGCCCCACCTCTTAGTACCATCACACTGGGTTAGGATTTCAGTATATGAATTACAGGGAACCCAAATATCGAGGCCATCGTACAAGCCTTTATGGCCACGTCATTGCCCTTTAAGAAATCATTCTGGGGGCGCCTGGGTGGCGCAGTCGGTTAAGCGTCCGACTTCAGCCAGGTCACGATCTCGCGGTCCGTGAGTTCGAGCCCCGCATCAGGCCCTGGGCTGATGGCTCAGAGCCTGGAGCCTGTTTCCGATTCTGTGTCTCCCTCTCTCTCTGCCCCTCCCCCATTCATGCTCTGTCTCTCTCTGTCCCAAAAATAAATAAAAAAAAAAAAATTTAAAAAAAAAAAAAATCATTCTGTGTTGAAACCCCGCATCCAGAGACCTACAACCAACAAATACAGTCAAAAGAAACGTCTCATGTGAGAAAAGTGTACTACACGAGATGTGTTCTGGTATTTTCGGAGATGTTCCTTCCCGCTTTAACTTAAGAGCCTGTCCTGTTACACGGGATCGGTAAATTGCAGTGATGAAACACCGCCTTTATACGGGGGTATTGTCTCAATTTTTTCGTATGAGCCTCATCCCAAAGTTCGCACTGACTTATTTTAGCAAGACCCTGAATACTGTAAGAAAAAACGAACCCAGCTTTAAAAATATGTTAAGAACCATTTGACAGTGTTTTTTATTTTTTTCCTGCCTGAAATTCACGGAGACTTTGAGACTGCCCATTTTAATTGCCTCTCCAATCACAAAAGGAAAGGAGCTTAAGCCAGAGGACCCTGGGCTACTCAGAACTCTTAGGCTGTTTTGCTTCTGGAGTGAATTTCCTGATGGCTAAGAGTTTGCTTGCTCCTTGAAGTCTCTTCATCTGTCACATCTAACATTTGCATGGAACATTCCCACAAAGTTGTCACAACCTTCCCCAGTTCTTAAGATTATACAGAACAGAGCGTGTCTTTTGTGCTGTAATAAAGTGATAGCTTTGGATCTATTCAGGGATGAGAAGCTCTTTGCCCCTGTACCAAACAGCCCCACTTTACCGTCTTTGAAAATTGCATCTGCCTTTTCTTGAAAAAAAAAAAAAAAATTGTTTTGGCCCTTTTTCTGGGACTTTCAGCAGTGATCGCCCCTTCATTCATTGTTTGCTGTTGAGAATCTGTTGTGATCTTGGGAACCAGATAAGCACCCAAGCTGTCTGAATGATTTCCCAAATAAATTCGTATTAGGCGCTGACATTGATATTTAAAAAAAAGAGAAAAACACAGGTTTTGAGGGGGGACCTCAAGAGTTCTTGATGTAAAGCAAGCAAGATTTAGTTTTTCCTCATTCACTTTGTTTTTTTGGCCAATAAAGAGTGTGTTTTTCTTACCCTGTTCTGCGGCTGTTCAGATAAATAAATTTCTACCTCTTAGGCTGAGATACTCATGGTTTCTTTTTTCTTTTTATAAAATATTTATGTGTTTCCTACATGGTGGCATAGAGCACACTTGCTTGACTTTTTAATTTAACTTAAACGGAGTTGTAATTTATGGGTGTTTTGGTGACAGCTTCATTTTTAATCTTTGATGCCTTTAGAGGTAGTAGATAACTGAAGATATTTTTCTTCCCATTGGAGAAATGCCATAGAAAAATTTCCCCAGTTTCCTGATGTACTTCTTCCATTGGAAAATAGACTTAAAACCTGCACTAAAACCAGGAAGGTGAATATGAGATAGTTAACTTTTTTTAAATGGAGAAATGTAGCTTATTTAAAAAAAATTTTTTTTCAGTGTTTATTTTTGAGAGAAAGAGACAGAGTGTGAGTTATAAAGGGGCAGAGAGACAGGGAGACACAGAATCTGAAACAGGCTCCAGGCTCTGAGCTGTCAGCACAGTGCCCGACGCGGGGCTCGAACTCACGAACTGGGAGATCATGACCTGAGCTGAAGTTGGACGCTCAACCGACCGAGCCACCCAGGTGCCCCTGGGAAGTGGAACTTATTTTTAAGGAGTGAGGTGAACCACACTCTTTGGAGGCTTAGAAATGCCTTACAGAGAAGCAAAAAAACCTACTAGTGTTGTCGCTTTAGCAAGCTGTATTTAAATGATGCCTTTTTATTGTTTTTCCCAAGACATGCAGTTAGACGATGTAGCGAAGATTTGTGGCAAGTGGAGTACATGGGAATTGTCTCGTGCTGAGGGTTAAGAGGGAAACATGACTTTTGTTTATGTTTGTAGAAAACAGAATGGAAATTCAGCCTGTGAGATTTGTGGAAGGTTGGGCCCCATTACTCAGTTTTGTGGTTTGTCAGAAACTCCCTCTCCCAAGTGGCTATTTATAAACGTGACCATGATGCAGCATTTCATCTTGTGCAAACTTTATATAAGACAGAGTCACTTGCCGCGTAAATCAGAAGACGTCTGGAAGCGTTTTGGAAACTGAGTGTTAAGCGTCCTCCACGTGCACCTAGCAGCTCCGGAGACGATCGTTAACAGTCCCTGCAGTTACATTTTTACTGGTTCCTTCCTTGTCTGCCTCCTTCACTGGGAAGTGATTTCCCCAGGGGGGAGGGACTATGTACGGGTCACTGCTGTTGTCCCAGCACCTAGCAAGGTGTCCAGTGCAAAGAGTGGTTGAATGGGTGAGTAACTGATGTCCTTAGGCTACAACTGTCTGTTTTCAACTTGCCAGCTCCCCTTCCTCTTTTAATTTCATTTTTTTTTTTTTTTAGTGTTTATTTTTGAGAAAGAACGAGAGAGAGACAGAGTGCATGCGGGGAGGGAGCAGGGAGAGGGAGACACAGAATCCAAAGCAGGCTCCAGGCTCCGAGCTGTCAGCACAGAGCCCGACGCGGGGCTCGAACCCACAAACCGTGAGATCACGGCCTGAGTCGAAGTCGGACGGTTAACCGAATGAGCCCCCCCAGCTGTCTCCTGTAGCTGTCCCTTGTTAAAAAACGGAACCCATCTCCCTTCCCAAGTTCTCAATTTTCATCAAAGATCCCCTCGTTCTTTTTTAACCTATTTTCAGAACTTTCACTGACGTTTATTTTGCTCACCCTTGTTTCCGTGCAGCTTCCAAGTCCTGAGAACTTAAACAAAAGCACGTTGTTCTCTGTTCTCACTTACATTTCCTGTACGAACGCCTGTTACTTGGACTATTGCGGCAGGTTCCCCATTGGCTTCCACATCCCCCCTTCTATTAATCATTGATAATATCTGCTATCAGAGATTATAATTTTGTCACCAGCAGGCCCCCAGATGCTTAAATGCTTTACCGTGCCCAAAATCTCAGTGCTGTTGTTTGGTCCACAAAACCATCCGTACTCTGGCCCTTACGGACCATTCATTATCATTGTTGTCCCTGCTGTCCTTGTAGGACTATAGTGTGACTGCAGGTACCATTTCTTCTTTTTTTTTTTTTTTTTAACTTTCTTTCTTTATTTTGAGAGAGAGAGTGGGCACACACACGGTAGAGAGAGAGAAGGAGAGAGGATCCCAAGCAGGCTCTATGCTGACAATGTGGAGCCTGACTTGGGGCTCAAACTCACAGACTGTGAGCTCGTGACCTGAGCCAAAATCAAGAGATGGACGCTTAACCCACTGAGCTCCCCAGGCGCCCCTACAGGTTCCATTTCTTGAATGCTTACTCTCTAGCAGGTAGACAGCATAGAAGAAGACAGGTCAGAAAGGTTTTCGGTGCGTTTTGGAGCCGTGTGACTGCATATTGCGTAGGGTTGGTGTGGGTGGAAGGAGACAGGGCTGCAGCGGGGTGTTGAGGCCAGACCGGGGACATCTTCTTAGACGTGCTAAGGAGTGTGAACTTTTCTTCTCTGAGCAGTGAGGCAACAGCTAGAAGATTTTCAGGGACGAGTGTTGAGCTCGTGTTTTATGTGAGATCAGCAACGTGGGCTGTAGTTTGGGAGACGAGGGAGGGGGAGGGACCGGAGACGGGGTGGGGGGTTAGTTACAGGGGAGATGAGGGTCCAGTGAAGGTAGAGAGGGAGGGCAAGGGTGAGCAGATTGGAGATGTCATAGGGAGAATTGATAGGACTGGGCGACCGCTCGCATGTGAATTTTGAGGGAATAGGAGCCGTGGAAGATGGTTCTCTGGCTTCTGGCTGGGGTGGCTGCAGAGGTTGGGGAGTGATGGTCTGGTTCTGTGGAGAGGCCGCGTGTAGGCGTTGGCAGTGGCAGGAGGGCTGTGATGAGGAGTCCGGCCTTGAACTTGAGTTTGAGGTACCCGTGGGATGGCAAGGTGGAGTGTGGCTGTGAGGGGAGAAGTCTATGGTGGGAAGACTGGCTGTGATGGTCCCTGGCTCCGGGCGGCGTTTCAGGTCATGGGAGTCGATGAGATTGAAATTGAGTAGAACACCAGGCAGAAGGTCTAGAAGGAAGCTTTATGAGTATGGCTCTAAGGAGAGAGCCTCGGGATGGGGACAGTGTTACGGTTGCTCACCAGTGTCTGAAGCTGTGGATGAAATGAGACTTGGCTGAATGGGTTTAGAGACAAAGAAGAGAAAATGTCTGAGAACCAGCCTCATTCACTTATCTTCCTTTGCAGCTTACTTCTCTGTACCTTGGCTTCTTATATCTATTCTTTTTGGATCTTTCATTTTCTTTTCCGTTTAAGGGAATGGCATCAGATTTTCATGACCCCCCCCCCCCCCCCATACGTACCATGGTTCTGGAAAGCTTCTCTGACCCCACCAATTCCCACACTCAGTTGCCCTGAAGGGATTTCTCGGCACACATTCCCTTTGGGTTTCTTGCTCTTCTGACTTTCCGGGAGCTTTCCCTACAGGCTGGCTTTTCATCTGTTCTCAGCTTTATCTCACCAAGCAGATGCAGAGGCCTGACAGCACGGACCACGTCTTCTGTCTCTCCGTGTTTCCCACCCTCCCTGATGGCTCCAGTGTCTTCCACGTGTTATAGCCACCCCTTGTGATTGACCTGTATTCCATTTTATTTTATTTTTTTTTTAATTTTTAAAAAATGTTTATTTTTGAGAGAGAGAGAGAGAGCATGAGCAGGGGAAGGGCAGAGAGAGAGGGAGACACAGAATCCATAGCAGGTTCCAGGCTCTGAGCTGTCAGCCCAGAGCCCGACGCGGGGCTTGAACTCACGAACCACAAGATCTTGACCTGAGCTGAAGTGGGATGCTTAACCGACTGAGCCACCCAGGTGCCCCAGACCTTTATTCCATTTTAGAAGACTGAAGTATAAAGGTGAATAACTCAACGTTCTGTAAGGAGTTTTGCCCATGCTTGTGCCTTGAACTAACTTGAAAGTACCTGCTTATCATGGGTTTGTAGGTAGGATGTTCTGTCTTTCCCCGAAAAAATGAAATTTGGCTGACGGAAAGGTCCACAAAATGCGGGCCGAAGTCTTGTCATTTTTTATTCTATTTGAAACTTTGAGAGGAGAAGAGCTCTCCGACAGCTCCCCTGTGCCTACCCTTACTTCACACAGAGGGTATCTCCCGGCTTCTCTGGGTCCTGCTTCCTGTGTTTTTAGACAGCATTTTGCATACATTTGCACAGGCTGAATCTGGATGTGGCGAGAGTTCCAGCCTGAGAAGCGAGGATTCTGGCTCATCCCGCCCTTCTCCTGACATTCTGATGACCTCTGGTCAAGTGGCTTGACAGTCTTGTGTGTTTTTTTCCCCCCTCATCTGTTGAATGAGAATCGATACACTGGCTCCTGGCTAGTTCAAAGGCATGTCGTGAGGTCACACGAAATGAAGGCCTTTGAGGTTCTTAGAACAAAAGCCTCATGCACATGATTTCGTAAGAGCTGCAGAAGGAGGTGAGGCTCCGGACAGCCCCATTTATGGCCCACGGGTAAGCAGTTCTGACGCCAAGGATGTAACATCTGCTGTGACTGGGTTCCCATGAAAGAATTCTCCTTCCTTATTCCCAGGGGTCAAGGGTGACAAGTGGGATGCTTTGCCAAAGCCTGATGAGACTTCCAGAATTTAAACCCATCCTCGTCATGGATGAGGAGAGCAGCATACCTTTATTTTTAAAGGTGGAGGGCTGTCAAAGTGAAACTCACGTTTACTTGTTAAAGAAACTGAATGTTCGTAGGCAGCAGATAATTCATAGGACATGTTCTAAACTAGAACATCTGCTCAGTGTATTAAACAAGTTCGTTGCTTACTCACTTTCGATTGTACGGTGGATGGTTGTCATGATCCCACCTTACTGCGCTCGCCTAACGCCGTGCCTCACGTACACAGATGGTCAGTGTTTCCGTGAATGCCTTTTTAGGTGGTGTAGGAGAAGATCCTAGAAGTCATCCAGAGAGCACTTTTATTTTAATACCTATGGGAAGTTGTTCGAAGCTCAGTGGACATCCCCTAAATGAGGAATGAGATGAAAACGTAATGACAGAAAAATTTGTGGTCTGATGACCTATATCAAGTGGCAGAGGGGTTTGATAGCAGTTATTGACATGGGTTAATACCGGATCAGAAATGAAGGGAACTCACAGAGTTTAACGTCGTTGGAACAGGGGTTGTGACGTGAGATCTGTAGTCATGACTTCGGGTCAGGGGCCAAAATTTGAATTCCTTGCTCAACCTGGAAGTTGGCTTAGTGGCATAATCATAATCATACAGGTGCACTTCCTTGGTTTTCTGCCCTTATAGTCAGACTGTGGCCTAAGCACGGTGGACTTGGTTATGCTCGTAGGCTAGATGGCAAATGGTAGCAACCTCCACAGAGTAAAAGTCTCACTGGCAGGAGGTGGGATGACATGAAGGCAGAGAGAGGTGAGAAAACAGGTGCTAAAGTCCTCATCTCCTAAAACGGGGGACTGAGATAGGCTTGTTAAAAGTTGGTGGCGTTCCAGAGTTGTGCCATCTTGCCTTCCTACCGTTGGCGCCTGAGAGTTCCAGTTGCTTCGTATTTTCATCAATACGTGATACACTCAGTCTTTTTCATCTTTGATATTCTAGTAAGTGTGTAATGGTGGCTCATTGTGCTTTCACATTGTAGTCCCCTGATGGCTAATGATGTTGAGTATCAAGTCATGTTTATTTGATGTCCTTACATGTTCTTGGGCAAGGTACAGAACTCCCGTATTAATTCTAGTACCTTTTTGTGGCATGCGTCGTTTGTTTTTTTTTTAATGTAGACAGTCATGTTGTCTGTGAACAAAAGCAGTTTTGCTTCAGTCAAGGAAAAAAATGGGTGGAGATACTAATGAAGACTTGAGTACTTCACATTAGGAAGGTAATGAGAAGAATTAAAATGGTATGGTGGAAATTCCTATCATGAATCAAGAATGAGGCATTGAAGCATGTGATCAGGTCATGGAGATGACCACCAAGAAGCCGAAACAGAAAATCTTGACAACAGTTGTCTTGGTAGAATTGTGGCAGGAACAGGAAAATGCGGAGGCTGTCGTGGTCACGAAGTTCTCTGTGTCATTTGGTACGTTACCTTGAATGTGCCTTTCTGTGATAAATCATTGGTATGTTGCGAATTAGAACACAGAGGTAAAAAGTAACATGAAGCAACTGAAATGGGTAGAGTGTAAGAACTGAACATTGTAAGAAACGCCGGAGGAAACCGTCAACGATCGGAAAGTTGTATAAGGGAAGGAAGCACCCTCGCGTAACCAAGCTGTCGAATACCTAGCATTTACCTGGGTACTCAGTACATTCGAGGTACTTTCTAAACAATAAACATGCATGAACTTGTGGAATGTTCATAGCGAGCCATGAGGTAGGTACAGTTACCATTTTGTAAGTGAGGAAACCATGGAGCAGAGATACTAAGTACAGTGTTGGAGGCCACACAGCCAGATTTCAGAGCCAGGTGGTCCAGTTCCAGAACCATCCCTCTGGATCAGGTCTCATGGAGGACGATGGGCCTGACACCCCCCAGTGCATTGGGTGCGCAATCCTTAATGCTACCATGGCTCGTTCTCTGAAGTCTTCTAAAGAGGTCCCTAACTTTAATTCATTCGCAGTTCAACAGATGTGTCATTGCCTGTTAACACAGTTCTCGCTAGTAGGATTATTCCTTTCTAGCCGGGGAGGGCAGTATATAATTTGTAATTAACATATGGTGTATAATTTAACACATAACTTTAATAAGTTCATTAGTGTATTTTGTACACATGTAATATATGATATTTACTCGTGTAATCTAATACAAGATGCTGTGGAGAAAATCTAAAGCGGGACAAAGCATGGAGTAGAGATAGCGGTGGGAGGGGGGTGTTCTTCTCCAAGGGAGGTCAAGGAATTCCTATGAGCACTGTCTTAGCTCCAGCTGCTATAACAAATGTAGCACCACTGGGCGGCTTCAATGCAGACATTCACTTCTTTCAGTTGTGAAAGCTGCAAGTCCAAGATCGAAGTGCTGGTAGGTCCGCTGAGAGCCCACTTTGTCCTTTGTAGGCGGCCGTCTTCTCCTTATATCCTCACGTGGCAGAGAGGAAGCCTCCCTCTGCTGCCTCTTCTTACAAGGGCACTAATCCCATTCACCAGGGCTCCACCCTCATGACCTCATGACCTCATGACCTTGCAAACGCCTTACCTCCTAGTACCATCACGTTGGGGTTAGAATTTCAAGGTAGGAATTTGCGGGAGAGGCACAAACATTCAGTCCGTAACAAAGTTCTGCACGAAATAGACGAGCACACTACACAGGTTTGGAGGAAAGCATTTCAGGCAGAAGGAACAGAAAGTGCAAAGCCCTGAGCTAGGCAGAGTTCCTCGTGCGAGTACTAGGTGGAAACCGGTGCCTCCAGAGCTGAGGGAATGGAAGGGAGAACCCGGGGCCATGGCAGATAGAGTCTCCTACACGTGACCGTGACTTTGGGTTTGAATTTTGTGTGCTGGGCAGTCCTTAAAGGGTTGAGAAAAGGAAAAGGACGTTAAAAAAGAACATTCTGTGTCGTCTGTCATGAAGAGGCAGGGTGTTTCCAAACCGATGGCGTTTCGCTGGTCAGTGAAAGTTTGCATGAAGGATTTGCTAGAGAAGTCCGGTCCTCTGTGGACAAGGGAAAAATTCCACGTTCCCAGTTCTCCCATATGCGTTCCTTAAAGGTGATTTATTGACCTGGAGGGTAGTTAAGTGTGCCTACATAGTGATGGTGACTCATGGCACTGTTCCGGATTGCCTTCTAGGTGGAATAAAGTGCATATGTTTAAGCACCATTAAAAAATTGTGTTTCACCTGACGGTCGATGGGGAGAGGTGGATGGGGGAGGGGCTAAATGGGTGATGGGGATTAAGGAGCAAGGGCGCTGGTTGTGATGAGCCCTGGGTATTGAATGTAAGTGACAAATCACTAAATTCGACACCTGAAAGCAGTATTACATTACATGTCAAGTAACTAGAATTTAAATAAAAACCTTAAGTTAAAAAATGTGTTTCTGGGCTATAAAGGAATAATTGCAAGGATATACTCGTGGACTGATGTGCGTATGGAGAGGTACATGTTTTTGAAGGAAGGGTTTAACTTGAATTTAAAATATTTGGATACATGGAAATTCTAGATATCCAAATACATTCATTTTTTTTCAATGAAATGAGAAAAAATATCAGCCTTTTTTTTTTTTTTTTTTTTTTGCATCCTCATGCATGCTTTTTTATTATAACCATTCTGGGTGTGAGGGATCATCTTACTGATTTGTGGTTTTGATTTGCAGTTCCCTAATTATTAGTGATCTCAAGCATCTTTTCTTATGCTCATTGGCTACTTGTATATTTTCCTTCATGAAATGTCTGTTTAGATCCTTTACCTATTTTTAATTGGGTTGTCTTTTTTATTATTAAGTTTTAATCCTTGTTAAGACATTCTAGATACAGGTGCTTAACAGATGCATGATTTGCAAAAGTAGACTCCCATTCTGTGTGTTTGTCTTTTTGCTTTTTCATGATGTCCTGTGAAGCATTAATTTTTTTTATAAAATTTCTTTTAAAGTTTATTTTTTTATTTTTAATTTTTTTAATGTTTTATTTTTTTGAGAGTGAGAGAGACAAGAGTGTGAGCAGGGGAGGGGGAGAGAGAGAGAGAGAGAGAGAGAGAGAGAGAGAGAGAGAATCTCAGGCAGTCTCCATGCTGTCAGTGCAGAGCATGACGTGGGACTTGAACCCACAAACGGTGAGATCATGACAGCCAAAATCAAGAGGTGGATGCTTAACCCACCGAGCCACCCAGGTGCCCCCGAAGCATTAAAGTTTTTAATTGTGATGAATCTAACCTATTTATTTTTTCTTTGGTTGCTTGGGCTTTTGGTATCCTACCTAAGAATCCTCTGCCAAATACAAGGTCACAGATTTATATCTGTATTTTCTTCTAATTGTTTTATAGTTTCAGCTCGTACAGTTTGGTTTTCAGTCCATTTAGACTTAATTTTTGTATATCGTATGGAGTAGGGTTCCAGCTTCATTCTTTCGCATGTAGATATCCGTGTGTCCCATTAACATTCGTTGACAAGACTATTCTTTCCCCACTTAGTTGTCTTGGCACCGTTGTCCGAAATCAATTCCATCATCTATAAAAGGGTGTATTTCTGAACCCTTATTTCTGTTCCATTGATCTATGGGTCACTTTTTTTTTTTTTAAATTTTTTTTCAACGTTTTTATTTATTTTTGGGACAGAGAGAGACAGAGCATGAACGGGGGAGGGGCAGAGAGAGAGGGAGACACAGAATCGGAAACAGGCTCCAGGCTCTGAGCCATCAGCCCAGAGCCCGACGCGGGGCTCGAACTCACGGACCGTGAGATCGTGTATGGGTCACTTCTTAATGCCAGTACCAACTATATTGCTTCCTGTAACTTTGTCATCAGTTTTGAAATCAGAAAATGTGAGTCTCCCAACTTTGTTCTTTTCCAAGACGGTTCTTTTTTTCCAAGATTGTTTTGGTTCTTCTGAGTCCCTTGAGTTTCCATATGAATGTTAAAAGCAAACGGTCGCCCATTTCTTTGAAAAGGGATTTTCACAGGGACTGGATTGCATCTGTAGATCGGGAAGTATTGCCGTATTAACAAGATTAAGTTTTGCAGCCCTTAAATAGAGAGTGCCCATTTATTTCACTCTAATTACCTTAAAAAAAAATTTACCTGTTATCATTATAACACCTTACAAAATTTACGGATTTTATTTACTTATATACTCATTTCAAAAAGAATTTGAGGTGGCTGACCAAATTGCTTATGAATATAATAGGGTAGAAACAATTGAGGAGACCTGGGGGAGGGGAGGCAAGAACCAGGAAAATAAGACCGAAAGAATAAGGTTAGTGAATAAACACGTGCCTCAGCGTATTGAGTATTTGCTAGTTGGGATATCACTTTTGTCCCAGGCTTTCCCATGGCTGGCTTTTAGCATTTAATGTGAGCTAGTATAGAACCAAATGTAAAGAAATAGAAACCTGGAGGCATAAACTGTCACCTTTCTCCCACGCTCAGCTGTTATAGACGTCTATGCGAATAAACCTTGGCTTTTTTTTTTTTTTAATTTTTTTTTTCAACGTTTATTTATTTTTTTGGGACAGAGAGAGACAGAGCATGAATGGGGGAGGGGCAGAGAGAGAGGGAGACACAGAATCCGAAGCAGGCTCCAGGCTCCGAGCCATCCGCCCAGAACCCAACGCGGGGCTCGAACCCGCGAACGGCGAGATCATGACCTGAGCCGACGTCTGCTTAACCGACTGGCGCCCCCAGACGCCCTACTTTCCACTGTTTTAATGTTTCACGTTCTTGCTCCAAAACAGGAAAGAGCCTTCTGCACCTCTGGTCCTTACCCACGTACACTTTGCACTCTCTGTGGTGTGATTTTATCCCAAGGGAGGTGTTCCCTTAGCAACCAACTTACCAGCTCACTCAGTTAACTTACTTCCTATCTGTAATCAATACTCATTAGTGCTGAATCACTTCTTTGCTTTCCCTTGCTGTATTTTTTTTTCCTTAATTTATTTTTATTGAAATATAGTTGACGTACAATATTATATCAGTTTCAAGTGTATAACATAGCGATTGGACAATTACATACGTTACAGAATGGTCACCATAATAAGTTTAGTTACCATCTGTCACCGTACAAAGTGAGGACCATATTATTGGCCGTATTCCTTCTGCTGTACTTTATGCCCCCCTGACTTATTTCTTTTACAACTGGAAGTTTATATGTCTTAATCCCCTTCGCTTATTTTGCCCATCTGCTACCCCTCCCCTCTGACCATCAGTGCTCTGTGTTTATGAGTCTATTTCTGTTTGTTTTGGTTTTGCGATTTCACATACACATGAAATCGTATGGTACTTGTTTTCCTCTGACTTCTTTCACTTAACACAATGCCGTTGAGGCCCATCCGTGTCGTCACAAATGGCAGGATATCATCCTTTGCTTATGGCTGAGGAACATTCTAACATACCTGTACATCACAGTTTCTGTATCCATTCACCTGTTGATGGACACTTGGGTTGTTTCCATATCTTGGGTATTGTAAATAGTGCTGCAGTGAACCTGGGGGTACATATATGTGTTTGCATTAGTGTTTTTGTTTTCTTCGCCTAGGTACCCAGAAGTGGAGTTACTGGGTCATGTGGTAGTCCTGTTTTTGATTTTTTGAGCAACATCCATACTGTTTTCTGTAGTCGTTGGACCAGTTGACATTCCTAGCACCAGTGCATGAGGGTTCCCTTTTCGCCACATCCTCACCAGCCCTTGCTATTTTTGGCCTTTTGGTAATAGCCGTCCTGACAGGTGTGAGGGGATATCTCCTGCACTTTGGGTTTGCCTTTCCCTGATGATTAACGATGTTGAGCATCTTTCCAGGTACCTGCTGGCTACCTTTGGAAAAATGTCTTTTGAGTTCTTCTGCCCATCTAACTGGATTATTATTTTCTTCTCCTCCCCCTCCCCCTGTGTCTCCCCCTCCCCCTTTTCCTTCTTTGCTCCTTCTCCTCTTTTGCTACTCATTTCTATGAGTTCTTCATATATTTTGAATGTTATCCCCTTACTTAATACGTGACTTCAAGTACCTTCTATTCGGTAGGTTGCCTTTTTATTTTGTTAATGGTTTCCTTGGCTGTGGAGAAGCTTTTTAGTTTAATGTCTGTTTGATGTTAGTTTGATGTTTGTTTTTGCTTCTGTTGCTTTTGCTTTTGGTGTCAAATTCAAAAACTCATTGCCAAGACCTGTATCTGCCT
Source organism: Herpailurus yagouaroundi (assembly GCF_014898765.1). NCBI lineage: Eukaryota > Metazoa > Chordata > Mammalia > Carnivora > Felidae > Herpailurus > Herpailurus yagouaroundi. Next base: position 11,837,087 of record NW_024412430.1, on the reverse strand, counting down.
TTGTTTTCTTCTAGGAGTTTCATGGTTTTAGGCCTATGTTCAAGTGTTTAATCCATTTTGAGTTAACTTCTGTGCGTGATGTAAGATAAGGGTCCCGTTTCATTCTTTGCATGGGATGTCTAATTTTCCCAGCATCATTTATTGAAGAGACTGTCCTTTCTTCGTGGTATATTCTTGGGCTCTGTCTCGTAATTAATTGACCATATATTCCTTTGATAATTTCTGGGCTCCCTATTCTGTTCCATTGATCTATCAGTACTCTGTTACTGTACTGTTTTAGCTACAGTAGCTTTGGAATGTAGTTTGAAATCAGGAAGCACGATGCTTCCAACTTTGTTGTTCTTTCTCAAGATTGCTTTGGGGTATTTTTATGGTTCCATGCAAATTTTAGATTTTTTTTGTCCTATTTCTGTGAAAAATGCCATTGGAATTTTAATAGGGATTGCATTGAATCTGTGTATTGCTTTGGGTAATATGAACATTTAAAAAATCTTACGTCTTACAGCCAGAGAAGATATTCTGAGCACAGAATATCTTTCCATTTATTTGTGTCTTCTTCAGTTTCTTTCATTAATCTCTTGTAGTTTTCTTTTTTTTTTTTTAATTTTTTTTTCAACGTTTACTTATTTTTGGGACAGAGAGAGACAGAGCATGAACGGGCGAGGGGCAGAGAGAGAGGGAGACACAGAATTGGAAACAGGCTCCAGGCTCCGAGCCATCAGCCCAGAGCCCGACGCGGGGCTCGAACTCACGGACCGCGAGATCGTGACCTGGCCGAAGTCGGACGCTTAACCGACTGCGCCACCCAGGCGCCCCTCTCTTGTAGTTTTCAATATAGAGGTCTTTCACCTCCTTGGCTGAATTTATTCCTAGGTATTTTTTTATGCGGTTATAAATGGGATTGTTTTCTTAATTTCTCTTTCTTGTAGTTTGTTATTTTTTGAGGGAATCCTCAGGGTTTGCTTTATATGATGATTTGTCATCTGCAAAGAGTGACGGCTTTACGTCTCTGTGACCAATTTGGATGTCTTTGGTTTCTTTTTCTTGCCCAATTGCTGTGGCTAGGACTTCCAATACTATGTTGAATAAAAATGGCAGCTGTGGGTACCCTTGTCCTGCTCCTGATTTTAGAGGAAAATCTTAACAGCTTTTCACTGTTCAGTATGATGCTCACTGTGGGCTTGTCACACGTGGCCTTTATTACATTGAGGTATGTTCCCTGTAAACCCACTTTGAAAGTTTTTATGATAAATGGAAGCTTGGCTTTTTTGTTCATCTATTTTCTGATTTCTGCATCTATGGAGATGGTAATAGGATTTTTTCATCTTTGATTTTGTTACTCTGGTGTTCACAGTAAACAATTTGCGGGTGTTAAACCATCCTTGCACCCCTAGAATCAATTCCACTTGATCATGATATGTAATCTTTTTAATGTATTGTTGAAATGGGTTTGAAAAAAAATTTTGAAGAGTTTTGCATCTATGTTCATCAGGAATATTGGCCTGTAATTTTATCCAATTTCTTAGGTTGTGCAGTTTGTTAGCATAAAACTGTTTTTCATAGTCTCTTATGATCTCTTTTATTTCCGTATCATCAGTTGTAACATCTTCTCTTTCATTTCTCATTGTTTTAATGGTCATTGAAGGGTAAGAGTAAATCCTTAATTTCTGTCATGTAGAACAAAGTATATTTGGGTTTATTTATGGGAGATAATAAAATCTCCAGTCTAATTTATTTTCCAAGATATAAAAGGAAGATAAAATCTTAACATGTTCGGTTGTTTTGAGAGATTATATTAGAACCAGTAAAATTAGGATTTTTGAAACACCTATTGAAATGGAAACACATCGACACACACACATGCGCACACACGAGAAGGTTACTATCCAGAATGTATAAGGTGCAGATATAGCTATGTTACGACTAGTCTTTATTTGGATAAATGGCCAAAAGTTAAGTACTTTATCATTTTTATACATGAGAAAGACCAGTGTGTGCACAAAGAAGCAAACGTGGTAAAGATACAAGAAATGCAACCTGAGGTCAACTGGGATTTTAAAAAATAATTAAAATGCTAAGTTAGAATATTGGTGTGGCTGTGTAGACTTGCAAATACACACAATTGGTAGCATTCAAATCAGTGCATATTTCCTGAAGAGTACCAAAATTATTTAACAAAAGTTATTATAGTGAACGTACTCTTTAATATCATAATTTCTCTTGGCAGGGGAAAAAAAAGTAGAAAAAAATTTTGTTGGAACAATATTAGTTTTATTTAAAAAATTTTTTTTTCATTTATTTATTTTTGAGAGAGAGAACACAAGTGGGGAGGGGCAGAGGGAGAAGGAGACCGAATCCAAAGCAGGCTCCAGGCTCCGAGCTGTCGGCACAGAGCCCGACACGGGGCTCGAACTCACAGACCATGAGATCAAGACCTGAGCCGAAGTCGGATGCTCAACCGACTAAGCCACCCAGGCGCCCCTGGAACAGTGTTAGTTTTAAGGAAAGACTCCAAATAACTTCATTCTCTAACATTTGGGGAGACGATTGGACAAACTGTAAGAGAACAATACGCTCTTCTTTGTATTATACAATACTACGGAAAAGCCCCTGGAAAATAAATATAAAATAGGGTATAGTGCTATAAAAGAGGATTTATAATTCAGTACATGGATAAGCAAGAGAAAGGGTAGAGTACTTTTGTGCGATTTGCTTTGATGCTTTTGTTGACCTTCTTATTGGGTGTATTTGGTCGCATACGAATATGATAGGAGGACCACGAGAACATAATTCACAGGCTGTCGTACGATGGAGAAGATAACATACAGGGTCAACAAGATTTGGAGCACCTGATACCACCCACCAGGAGCCATTCACCAGTGACAGTCCCTTCCCTGCTTTCCGTACGGGTGAGGATAGGGCAATTGAAGAAATACTCCACAAGACTAATTTGGGATGAATGCCAATTATTATTATTATTTTTTTTAAGTTTATTTATTTTGAGGGGCACCTCGGTGGTCAGCCGGTTAAGCGTCCGACTTGGGCTCGGGCCATGATCTCACGGTCTGTGAGTTGGAGCCCCGCGTGGGGCTCTCTGTGCCGACAGCTTGGAGCCTGGAGCCTGCTTCGGATTCTGTGTCTCCCTCTCCCTCTGCCCCTCCCCTGCTCACGCTCTGACTCTCTCTGTCTTTCAATAGTAAATAAACGTTATAAAAAATATTTTTTAACGTTTATTTATTTTGAGAGAGAGTGCGAGCAGGGGAGGGGGAGAGAGAGGATCTGAAGCCACTCCACGTGGTCAGCACAGAGCCCGACAGGGGGCTCGAACTCCCGAATGGTGAGATCACGACCTTAGCTGAAATCAAGAGTCCGGCTTCTAACCACCCAGGGGCCCCAGGACTGCTACCAATTCTTGAGAAATGACCCATATCAGCAGATGAGACTCATTTGGGGATTAAAAAGGTTTTAGATCTATTCTAACAGCCCATAGCCAAGTCCATTTGGAAATTGTGTCAAGAAGAAGTTTCTCAATTCTTAACCGATTTCACACTTTAAGTACTATGAGAACTAAATTGCAGGAAAGCAGAGGATTTGAGTAAGCCCACAGGAGTCACTGGAATGGAATTTGACCTGGACTGTGTTGAGAAATAAAACTCTTGAGCTTGTCATATCAGGTGTATTGGAACTGACAGTAAATTCCATGGATTTCATTGGGTGCTTAAAGTGGGTCCTACCCACCTTGTATATACACTCGGTACAAATACAGATCAACTAGAGTGGAAACAGGAAAGGGATCAGTGATTTCCCGATTGTTTTGAATTGCTCTAATGGATCTTCTCTGTTTTTTTTTTCCCCCATGAGAATTATTCCTGAGATGGGACAAGATTGGGGCACCTCCTTTACACTCTTAGTTGAAAATTGTTCCTCCTTACTTATCCTTCAATCATTAACAGGTAAACAGATAACCGTCTCCAGAGCCATCCCTGTTAAGGAAAGTTACCTTTAGCACGAGCCTATGGACTCTTTTAAATATGTGTGATAATTTCGTTTCAAGGGACATGGGTCATGT
>NW_024412430.1:11798581-11833008 GCF_014898765.1 Herpailurus yagouaroundi | reverse complement strand
TGTGTACGTTTTGCCCTGCAAGTTTCCCAAGAGAGGGAAACTTGACCTTGCGTTGTGTAGGGTGGACAGAATCTAAGATGAGCCAATTTCCTTTGTCTTCCCAGCAAAGAACAGCCTGTGAAATGAAGCTGATGTCGCCTATTTCGACGGGTTATTGGGAAGACGGGCTAAAAGAAAGCAATATTGGTAGTAGGAGTTAGGTAAATACTGAGTCGTTGGTTTTGTGCTTTTTATAACAGGTCTCAAGCTTTTTGTGAGGTGCTGAGGGCAAAGGGGGTAACATTTAGAGTGGGGGTGAGGTGGGGAGGGAGATTGCAAAACAGATGAGTGGGTTTCGCCCTCAGCGGATTTACAGTAGATTAGAGGAGCCAGGCACTGTTGATTAGGGGTCGATAAGAGTGCTGAGTATGCACTCAACAGGGTTGGGGGTAAAGCCAGCCCAGGGGCTCTAAAGTAAGCCTTGGAGGTGGCAGGGGAGCTGGTAGTTCTCCAGATCTGAAGACAGGCTGGTGCCAAGGGCTTACAACATGCTGTGAAATTGCTTTCACAGGGGTGCCCGGGTGGCTCAGTCTGTTGAGTGCCTGACTTCAGCCCAGGTCACGATCTCGTGGTTCCCAAGTTCGAGCCCCAGGTTGGGCTCAGAGCCTGGGGCCTGCTTCGGGTGATGTCTCTCTCTCTCTCTCTTGCTGCGCCCCTCCCCTGCTCACACTCTGTCTCTCTCTCTCTCTCAAAAATAAATAAAAACACTTAAATCAAAATAGAAGTTGCTCTTCGTGCTGCACTTCAAAAAGTGTTAAAATGTTAGCATTATGCTCCTTGCTTGTGCACATGGCCTTTTCTTTGCAGTGTTTCGGGAAGTATTTCATAATAAACAGATTGCAAGCCTTTTTATAACGCGGAGGCAAGGAGACTAGGAGACGAGGAAAGGAGCGAGCTGGGTTCCAGCACCTTCCGGCTCATCCTCCGCTTCCGGGGCTCCTGTGCTTCTATGTGAACCAGGCCAAGAGGGAGTTGCTTCTAGAAGCTCTCGAAATCTTTCCTGTGACCCTGGGGAATCAGTAGTGGGGTGGAGGAGATAAGCATTTTCTTTAAACCGCGCTTACGGACTTAGCATTCTCCGGTGTGTATTTCCAGTCATCTGCAGGCATGTCTCCTCTTTCCTGCGGGGTTGTAAGTTCCTTGAAGGAACGAGGGTTGCCTGATTATTTTTTTAGGAAATAAAACGTTGTCCAGAGCGGTTATCTTGACCTCAGAATCATGTTGACGGATGGAGTCCCCTGGATCACTTGCACTTACTTGTGGCGAAGTCCTGTTCAGGAGTTTCTGAAACGAGTCATCTGGGGTTTGGCGTATCTGGGATCCGAAGGAAATTCATGCCCTTGCCACTTCTGACTTAGGCTCCACTGCCAGATCCCCTTCGGCCCACTTGGGCAGCGGCGATGGTACGTCTCACGTGGTCTTCATATTTCTTCCGAAGCTCCCAAGCGTGGCCACCTCCTGTTGGTGAAAAGGACCTCAGAAGAGGGGCGCTTGGTCTCCAGTCTGATAGCTAAGCCAGGCAGTCAGTTGGGTCTGGTAAACCGAAGATAGCGGGGCCTAAAGAAAATAGTTAACCCATCTAACAGGTGCGGCAAGGCCAGTAGTTTTTCCCCGGGCGAGGCATTCTGGGAGTGCTCAGGGTTAAGTAGCCCCTGGCCTGAGAGAGACGTCAGGAACACAGCAGAGTAGAGAGGTGCTGCCGCCCCTTTGGCAAAGCCTGGTAATTCTTGGCTGCGTGGAGTGGGCGTTACAACTGAGGCTGCCGCCGGGGTTGGGCATTCTTTAAGCTTGTCATCCGGTGGTGACCATGAGGACATTGGAGCCTCGGACCAATTCTGACGCTTCGCACCTGCGGAGGGAGGCCAGCCCCTTGCTCCTTGTAATAGAAAGGAAGGGTGTTTGATTTTGGTGTAGGCCACAAGGTGACCGTAAATACTCATGTACTTGGGTAATTGAATTGGCGCTCACTTATTTTTAGACATCATGTAAGAAGCTGGTCACCCAACCACAAAATTGCCAGCGGGAGTTGGGAAGCAGATGGCCGGAGAGAACCTTGCTCTATGTTGGACGTGCTCACACAGCACGGTGCTGGGGGCTGGTTCCTCCTCTGGCCCGATGCCTTGTCTCTGCCCCGTCTCCTCGAAGCATGTGAGCTAGCCTGGCATTGCAGTGGAAACGCTACAGTCTTGCCTGTCTTAGTTTTCGCTGTTTGTCCAGCGTGTGTCCCTCGGTCCTTCGCACTGGCCAACGTGTGAAGAACGATGGCTGACCGTGGTGCTTCCTAAAGAAATTTGAATCCAGTGCTCTCTTCCTTGAGTCCCGTTGTCTCTGCTGTAAGCCCATTCTATGTGACTTTTAGGTTTGGGGGGCACAATTGGATAAACGTTTTCTCAGTCAGTTTGGGGCCTGTAGACCAAGGGTTTTTAACTTTCCTTCTGAGATCACCACTTACTAAAATACCTAGACTCTGTAAGGGATCGTTTAGCTGGTAAGATGCAGTGAGATGTGCTGCGGTGATTAAGAGCGTGAATTTGGATTCGCATTCAGCCTCTGTTTCTTCCATGTGACCCCAGGAAAGCCACTCGACTGCTTCACTCGTCAGCGTGTTCAGCTATAAAATGGGGGTAATTGTGTGCCTCTGTCGGTGAGTTGTTGTAAGGTGGGATTCTTTGGAAGATTGTCTGAGAAGCCCTCAAATGTTTGCTGGTGTTGACTGGACAGTTAGAATGATCAGCGCGCCAAAGGTAACCGGAAAAGTAGACGAGTTTCACCCCATGGAGGAACTCAGAGTGGAGGCGAGGAGGTAAGATCGTGAAACCCAACCAGCAGGGCCAGGAATGCGAAATAAGACGGGGCTACCGAGAGTTGGGAGAAGGGAAGGATCGGTCCGGTGGGGGAGGCACGCAGGATTACTGCCGCTGGAAGAGTGACCAGAGAAGAGGGACATGTCCCAAATGGGGGAGGGGGAGGGGAGAAGGGCAGTGAGAGCCAAGGCTCAGAGCTCCACGTGACCTGTCTCTACGGCTGGGTCAGGAACTTGGCCGCTGAGGACCAAAGGGTAGCAGGCAGGTGATTCCAGAATATGTCACGTGGACTAGATAGAGAAGATCCTACTCTTTTCCCTATGCTTTTTTTTTTGCTTATTATTGTGGTGACTGATACTTGCTCCCCTGGCTTCCTATTCAAATGCCCTGAGACTCTCAAAGGGATGGGATTGTCTCTCCAGTCTGTGGAAGGCCAGAGGAGAAACTGGATTGATGAACAAGGAAGAATGGGCTTATCTCCAAGCTATAATTTAATGGAGAAGCCATTCTACTAGCATTGGGTGAGGTTAAAAGGGGGTGGGAGGGAAGTCTGTCAGTTTGTCATGGGAACCTTCTGCTAAGCAGACAGATGGAGGCTGAGGCTGATGGGAGTTTGTTAACACCAGCTGCCTAAGTGGAAGAGGCAGTAGGGATGATTGTCTCAGCATCTGCCGGGTGGCTGAGTGGACCCAAAGTCCAATACCTTTTGGTTTTGTTGGAGTCACTTGGCAGAATACAACGGGGGAAGGTCCCTGCATGGGACTTACCACGGGCCACTCAGGAAGAATTACTGTAGGATGTGGAAGACCGAGGAACCGTTGAAGACCGTGCTGATGATCTGTCGGAATTACTTGCAGTGAACCCTTTAGAACTTTTTTAGATGTAGAGAATTCTCAAGACTACAGCATAGAGTGTGGGCAGCGCTCTTAGATGAACACGGTTCCCGCGTCCCAATTCCTGAACCAACATCTCTGCGTTACAGTCGACTGAAGTGTGCACTCTATTCACGTTTGCTGACTTTCCCGACCGCCCTTTTTGTGTTCCAGTTTGCGTCTGGGATACCACATTACAGGTCGTTGTCGTGTCTCCATGGTTCCTAACGACGGTGCCAGGATCTCAGATTTTTCTCGTTTTTGATGACCTTGACAGTTAACTGTCCGGTGTGTTACAGAATGTCCCTCAGTTGGGATTTGTTGGATGTTGTCTCATGATTAACCCAGGGTAAGGTGTTTTGGAGAGATAATGTGCTGTTCTCATCACATCATAGCAAGATTACATATCCTATTAACATGACATCACTGTGATGTTGATCTTGATTGCCTGGGTGAGGCAGTGTTTGTCAGATTTCTCCACCATAAAGTTATTCTTTCTTTCCTCCGCCTTTCCACACTGTACTGTTTGGAAGGAAGTCCCTATGTGCAGCCCACACTTTAAAAAGTAGGAAGTTACGGTCCTTCCCTTGAAGGAAGGGTTTCTGTAAGAATTATATGGAATTCTAGGGCACCTGGCTGGCTCAGTCGGTGGAGCACTTGACTCTTGATCTTGAGGTTGTGAGTTTGAGCCCCACATTGGGTGTAGAGATTACTTAAAATATTTTTAAAAAGAAAGAATGTGGAAATCTTCTGCGTGGGAGATTTGTCTATTCTGCCCCCATTTGTTGATTTAAAAAAATTTTTTTAAATGTTTGTTTACTTTTGAGAGAGAGAGAGAGCGAGCGTGTGCGCAAGTAGGGGAGGGGCAGAGAGAGAGGGAGACCCAGAATTCGAAGCAGGCTCCAAGCTCTGAGCTGTCACCACAGATCCTGACGCGGGGCTCAAACTCGTGGACCACGAGATCATGACATGAGCCAAAGTCAGATGCTTAACCGACTGAGCCACCTAGTCGCCCCATCCCCCCATTTATTTATTCAGTCATTTATGTCTCTGTGGCCTCCTCTATGTTATACTTTGAGTTATAATCTGATACTGCTTTACTTTCTTATGTTGTCCTAGCTTTGGCCCCCATTTTTATTTCCTCTTTCAGTTCATTCCTGTATCCCTGACGTGCCCCCCATCATTGTGGGGTCTTGTTTGTTTGCTTTCACACCTCCTTATTTCCTGACATTCTAAGCACTTGGGGCTCGTCCTGTGTGTTTCCTGTCTTGAATCTCTTGGAATCTGAAAACAGAAGAACAACTGTGGTCATGAGACATGGGACTAGGGTGTTAGGAGGGCAGAATTTAAAACATTCAGTGGAAATACATTGGATCTCATGGATTTTAAGGGAAATGTGACCCAAAAGGGCTGAGAGTTTCTGAAGAATGGAATTCTTGTTGCACAAAAACTATGAAACTTGATGAGACAGACGGGAGACGGCATCTGGGTTCAGAGGATACTTGATGACTAACTTGATTTTTAAAAGGCTTGTGCAGAAGACTTGTGATTGAACAGGGAGTTTCCATGAAAGGCATCACTAAAAGTTACTTGGCTGGTGTTTTGTGAAAACAGTATTATGACAGCACTAAACGAAGTGGGTACAGTTCACCTTCAACCAAGCTACATATTTCATTTCTCTGAAGGCCTCTCTAATCTTAAGCGAGTCCCTTAACAAATATTCATGGGGGCGCCGGGGTGACTCAGTCTGTTGAGCATCCCGTTTTTGATTTTGGCTGAGGTCATGGTCCCAGGGTTGTGGAATCAAGCTCCACATCAGACTCCACACTGAGCGTGGGACCTGCTTCAGATTCTCTCTCTCTGTCTCTCTCTTTCTCTATTTCTTTCCCTCTCCCTCCCCTCCCTTGCCCTCTGCCCTGCTTGCATGCTCACTCTTTGTCTCAAAAATTAAATATATATAGGGGCGCCTGGGTGGCGCAGTCGGTTGAGCGTCCGACTTCAGCCAGGTCACGATCTCGCGGTCCGTGAGTTCGAGCCCCGCATCAGGCTCTGGGCTGATGGCTCAGAGCCTGGAGCCTGTTTCCGATTCTGTGTCTCCCTCTCTCTCTGCCCCTCCCCCGTTCATGCTCTGTCTCTCTCTGTCCCAAAAATAAATAAACGTTGAAAAAAAAAATTAAAAAAAAAAATTAAATATATATATATATATGTACACACACATACACACACATAGATATTTCTGTAACACCCACCGTGTGAACTCACTTAGGCTCCAGGAACACCCCAATAGGCCAAGCTGCTGATGTCTGTGTTGTTAAGGAGTATACATTCTAGTTCGAGGAGACGTATAACAACGAGGTATTTTTTAGAATGACAGATGGTAATACATGCCACAGGGAAAAGTAAGCAGGATTAGGGAATTGGGAGGTGGGCGCTGGGATTCTTATTGAAAATAAAGTTGTCAAGGAGAGCCTCGTTCATAAGGTGGTGACCTTTGCGCAGCGACTGGAAGGAAGTGAGGTAATGAGGCATTAAAATACAGATGACGTAGCCCCCCCACTATTCTCTTAACACAGATGACACCAAAAGGTATCCCAGTGTGTAATGTGTGTGGCGTGTTATTTCTAGTCGTACACGCTCACAATGTTCAAACTAGAAGTGAACACAAAACTGAACTATCACTTTGTAACAAACACACCTTGAAGTGATAAAAGGCAGTGCTGGTGAGGTTGTAGGGAAATAGACATACCCACCTCTTTACAGATGATGTAAGTGTTGGGAGAGCAGATCCAGGAGACGGCCCTGCCCTGCCCTTTGTCTTAGGAAACCTACCCCTGGATATATGGTACTTGAGGCAGAGGGAGCAGGGTGTGTGGAAAGTATGAAGGAGTGTGCTTGGTATGTTCTAGGAATAGAAAGTTGGCCAGTGAGGCCGAGGTGGCGTCAGCAAGGCAGAGAGCAAAGGCGGGAAGCTCGGAGAGCCGGAGGGAGTAGGAGCCGGCTCGTGCCTGGGTGGAGGTCACTGCCAGTCACGTAAAGTACGCGTGGGTGCCTCTTCCCAGAGCCGTGCGCTGCCACGGACCTGGGCTCTGTATGTTCTTCTTGGGACTTGGGCTTTTTCTTTGCGATGACAGAAGCCGTTGGAGGGTTTTGAGCAGAGGAGTAAGGTAATTAATTCCATATTTGAGAAGGACCATTCTGGGTCTTAGGTGCTTGTGGGCAGAAGTGGGGGGACCGGTTACAAGGTCTTTTAATCTATTGATATATTTTCAACTGTTCCTATAAATCTTTTTTTTTTAATTATTTATTTAGAGAACGAGCAAGCGAGCCGGAGAGGGGCAGAGAGAGAATCCCAAGCAGATTCTACACTGTCAGTGTAGAGTCCAGTGCGGGGGTCGAACTCAGGAACCCGAGCTCAAATCAGGAGTCCCGATGCTTAGCCTCCTGAGCCACCCAGGTGCCCCAGAACGTCAGTCTATTTGTATGTATTTCACAGAGTAATAATCGCCATGCCTGCCATTTCCCCATCTGTGCGTGTTAGCAATTTTCTTCCGTTGCCATACACTCCTCTGTTTTATCGTTTTTAGTGGCTGCCTGGTCGTGTATTAGTGTTGCTGCTGTAAATATTTACCATAAGTGTAGTGACTTCCGAGGACACAGATGTGGTATTCTACGGTTCTGATGATCAGAATTCCTACAGTTGAGGTATTGGCAAGACAGTGTCCCTGCTCAAGTCTCTAGGAGAGAATGTTGTCTTGCCTTTTCCGACTCCTGGAGGCCTCCGCGTACTTTGGTGCATGACCCCTTCCTCTGTCCTCAAAGCCAGTAACAGACCAACCTCAAGTCTCATCTCTGAGTCTCTCCCCTCTGCTTCCCTTGTCACGGCTCCTTCTCTGGCTCTGGCCCAGGCAGGGCCCGCCTCTTAGCATGGCCCTTTGTGATGTGTTGGGCCTGCTTGGATAATCCAGGGTGATCTCTCCATCTCAAAATCCTTAAGTGAATCACGTCGGCAAAGTTCCTTCTACCACGTAAGACCACATATTCACGGGTTCCGTGGGTCAGGACTCGGACATCTTCGGGAGGGGACGTTATTTGGCCAGCCGTGGTTGAGGTTTTGTAGTTCATTTAACCATTTCCATTGTTGGATATTTACACTGTCTACTCTCTCAATATCTGTTGGCTATTTCGACTGTTTGGGGCCATGATGATATTTCTGAGGGGCATATTTGTTTACTTGGACCTTCTTTTATTTCAGATTTATTTCAGAATGAGTCCCTTAAGATAAACATTCAGGTGTAGCTTTCCTGCTTTCCAAAGGGCATAAACATCTTGTGTATTTGCCCTCCAAAGGCACAGTTAATGTTATCCTAGGTCCAGCGGGTAGGTCCGTTTTCCCTGCAAACTCACCAGCATGCTGTTGAAAGGTGGGTTTCCATGGCTTTTGCTACAAGATGACATTTCGTTGTTGTGTTAATTTCTTCACTGGCCAGGTTGAACCTTTTTAGCGTATGTGCAGATGTGTGTTTGAGAACCTACAGTGTGTGGTATGTCGTTTGTAGTTTGAAAATAGGGTCTTAGTTTGTTTGGCTTCTTAGTGATAGCTGGAGCTGGAAGAATGGAGACAGAGAGAGACTATTGCATAAATGAGAGGATGAGGCTGACATTAATACATGACACATACAGACCTATTTTGCTCCCGGTTCTCTGGCAAAGAGGAAAATGATCTTCACAGTGAAAAGGGAAGAATTAAGGGGGACGTAGAAGACAGTGAAAGAACATCTAGTTAATCTGAAGGAGTTCAGATCTCTAGGACCTACTAGATCATATCTGGAGGTGTCGAAGGAGTTAGAAGTTACCACCTTTGAGACCCTGCCAGTGATCGTTGAATAAATTTTGCAGGGGGGAGACATTTCAGAAGTTGAGAAACATGCAGATGTTCTTCTGTGCAACTTTTGAAGGAGTTTATTAATTCCTGACACGTCAGCGTATGAATCGTTCCCTTGCAAATATTCTGGATTACCATGCCTGTGCATGATTTGCAGACCCATAGAAGAGATTGTATTGATCCCTAGAAACCAGCATAAATTTACTAACGTGCAGTCACTAATTGATCACATTGCCTTTTTAAAAATTTTTTCATGTTTATTTATTTTTGAAAGACAAAGTGCGAGCGGAGGAGGGGCAGAGAGAGACACGGAGACGCAGAATCTGAAGCAGGCTCCAGGCTCCGAGTTGTCGGCACAGAGCCCCACGCTGGGCTCGATCTCACAAACCATGAGATCGTGACCTGAGCCGAAGTCGGTTGCTCAACCGGCTGAGCCACCCAGGCTCCCCCAGCTGCCTTTTTCGAGAAGTGTTCTAGATCGGCAGAGCGAGAGAGGGCCATAGACGTGGAAGCATTTGACAAAAACCTTTCACATGTTTCCTTACGCACATAATAGCGGTTGGAGGATGGCAAAACAATCCAGTAAGTTCACAGCTGAGTCTATTCAGATGCCATAGCTCAATTAACGACTGAGTGACAGCTTGGAAAGAAGTCCCCAGAGGCAGGAGTTCAGATTTTTCCTTGGCCCCCATGTGAGAAAGATCCTTAGGACTTGGATAGAAATCTTTAAAAGCCCTGTATTTTGTCTGGCTGATGACACAAAGTTCAGTGGGCCAGCTAATAAACCAGTAGAATAAATAGTCACGCTATGAAATATATATTGTCCAACTATGACAATGGCTCTAAACCGTATTTAACAGAAATAATGAAAATTTCTTAAAAATGGAGGTTGCTTTGAGAAATGAAGCTGCAGTTGATTTTCCTTCTTTTATGGCTTTCCTGAATTTCCCCCCCAATTAAGAATAAAAGCAGTAATAGTTTTCTAGCAAAAACAAGTTTAATTCCTGTTTGATGGGAGAATGCTGGGTGCTACCTATGGTTCATGTGAGAGCACGGAATAATGTGAAAATTGCTGGAATGATAGGAAAAGATCCAGGTGCTAACCCTGGCTCTGCCGTTAGAGAGTTAGTTGTCATCCTGGGCAAGCAGTTGGCCTCGCCTTTCTGGGTGTGAGTTTTCTTATCTGAAAGGTGGGGACGGAAGAGGGGTGGGGTGACCTTAATCCCTCTGCCCCATTCCCGCTCTCCTGTGGTCATCAGGCACTTACAACTTGGTCCTCGTGCTCCTCGGCGAGTTGACCAAATTTCTAGACTAAATGGAACCTTCCAGATGTTTCTGGATTAAACAGAGTGTTACAGGCCCTGTGTGAAAAGGGCTCCATTTACTTTCAATCTGCAAGTCCTTTCAGATCTCCCTCCTTCAGGGTCCTATGAGACTCCTTATTTTCAGCTCAATCCAAGGTTAATTAAGCACTACCCTTGAACCCCTTTCGACCAACCAGCCAAGACCAACATCTGTTCTTGTTTAGGGCTCAGACCCACCCCTTGGGATTTCAGAATGAGCTGGAGCCTCTGTTTGACTGGTTCTGCATGGCTTTACCCTTTACCCAAGGAGGACTTGCCCTCAGCATCTGTGTCCTCCATCGGGGCACCTCAGACCATCCTGGTCAACATCTACTCTCGATCACAGACTCCTCCAGCTTCCTCCCTGGCCACCACCATTTTGATTTAGCCGTATCCATCGTGAACATTTAGTTTTGAATTTTTTGGCCTCACGTTTTATCTTCCCAACGTAGATCTCCATGTTATCAGTCCTAAAGGGGTTGAGCGGTTTCCTTGTGTGTCTGGTCAAATTCTTCCCTATCATTAGTCGTCAGATATGACCCAGCGTCGGTGTTTCTGCTTTTATGGAACATGACGTCTTAGACACCTTCGTACAGTCTAGCCTTTTGGCTTCTTTTGTCTTATTTACTTAAATTCTCGCAGTTGAGGTCTGTGATTGAGGCCCAAAGCCACATGGTTCTTGTTTCGTTTTGGTCGCCTTTGTTTTGACTGACTGCAAAGCAGACAGGCCACTTGGGCACACTATGTTCTTCCGTGAAAACTTGAAGGTATTTCAGAATTCCACGCTTCCGCTGAAACGTGTCTATGTCCGTGTCCTTCCAGGGCTTCCCTCAATACCGAAGTCATTTGGGGGGCAGGAATAGAGCGCACCCTGAGGTCTCTCAGGTGGCAGTACTTTTCAGCCTGCTCTTACCTAGATTCTTTTGGGGCTTCGTCCACCTTGAATTCTTCCCACGGTCAGCATTTTTTTTTTTTTTTTTTTTTTTTTTGCATTTTTGCAGCTCGACTCGGGCACTCCCAGCTCTGCTCTGCCTGTGCATGCTCCAGGCTTGGCAGCTAACTTCAAGTTCTAAGTCTCGGTTAATTACTGCTCGGCCCAGGCGGCAAGGCAACGGGCATATTGTCCAGGCTCCGGCATGCTTTCTCCCTGCCTGCCATAAGTGAATCTTGGGTTCATTCGTTATGTTTCTGGTTAGCCCGTCGGGAGTCTGTATGCTTGTCTGAAAAACAATTCTTTAACTTGCCACCTGTAGCCGGTCCTTCTCTGCTCCTGTGTCCTTGGAGGCCATGTCCCCACCCCCTTTGCCTAGAAAGCTCTCCCAGCCCAGCCAGCTGGAGATAAGCAGAGCCAAATGGAAAGCCACTCCTGTGTGGCCCCAGGCTGCTCTGTACACGTGCTTGCGTCAAGTGTCCGAGTTTTCTTCCTTAAGTGAAAGGTTTTAGAACTGATGCTTTTGTCAGATGGAGATGATGCTTGTTCCTAACAAGCTCCCTATTTACAAATAGGAAGTACCTGAAGCCTTTAAGGTGTGGGTGCTTCTAAAGAAGGTTTTCAGTCTGTCTGCTCTCCAGACCTTTTTGGGACTGGGTAAACGTTAAGTAGTGTGGGCATCTGGGTGGCTCAGTGGGTTGGACGTCCAGCTTCGGCTCGGGTCGTGATCTCACGGTTCGTGGGTTTGAGCCCCGCGTGGGGCTCTCTGCTGACAGCTCGGAGCCTGGAGCCTGCTTCGGATTCTGTGTCTCCCTCTCTCTCTGCCCCTCCCCCACTCATGCTCTGTCTCAAAAATAAATAAAACATTAAAAAAAAACTTAAAAATATTGCTGTATTACATCTGCTCAACATGATGCCACGGAGTGGAAGTGAAGTGACTATTACGTGTGTAGTTCGCAGCAGTAGAAGATAGAATGGCCCGTTTCTTAATTGTTCCAGAGATGCCTGGCTTCAAAGGATAGGGGTGC
Organism: Herpailurus yagouaroundi; assembly: GCF_014898765.1. Classification (NCBI taxonomy): domain Eukaryota; kingdom Metazoa; phylum Chordata; class Mammalia; order Carnivora; family Felidae; genus Herpailurus; species Herpailurus yagouaroundi. Next base: position 11,821,109 of record NW_024412430.1, on the reverse strand, counting down.
GTTCTGATACAGTTTGACCTTGAAAGCCTCTGGAGGTGGGCTTCCGTGCAATGCAGGCGTAAGACCTTTGTAACCAGGACTCAGGTTCACTAGCTGTGACAAAGTCACTGGGGCTCCTGTAGCAACTGACTTGTTTGCCTGTCATAAAACTATGATATAATGCTAGGCAAATATTTATTTAGCGAGAAGTGTAGGTGTGCACAGTAAGTCTTGCTCTTTCCTTATGGAGCATTTCCTTATGAAGTTCGTTCGTCCCTGACTCTAGGACACTGTGATATCATGGGAGTGGCACAGGCCATAAATGTCACAAGATCTGAGTTCAAGCCATGATTTGGCTGTCTGCCAAATCAGTTGCAAGGCTTGAGGTTTGTAAGTCACCTGAGGGTCCAGACGTGTTTTACCCACATGATTGGGAGAGATTGGGAGAAATACTGAATTAGGTCATTTCTTTTTTTTTTTTTTAACTTCTTTTTTTTAACGATTATTTATGATTGAGAGACAGAGACAGAGCATGAGCGGGGGAGGGGCAGAGAGAGGGAGACACAGAGTGTGAAGCAGGCTCCAGGCTCTGAGCTGTCAGCACATAGCCCGACGTGGGGCTCGAACCCACAGTGAGATTCATGACCTGAGCCGAAGTTGCACGCTTAACCGACTGAGCCACCCCTAGAACACACAGTTCTTTTTTTTTTTTTTTTTTAATGTTTATTTATTTTTGAGAGAGACAGAGACAGAATGCGAGTGGGTTAGGGGCAGAGAGAGAGAGGGAGACGCAGAATCCAAAGCAGGCTCCAGGCTCTGAGCTGTCAGCACAGAGCCCCACGAGGGGCTTGAACTCCCAAGCCGCGAGATCATGACCTGAGCTGAAGTCGGACACTCAACCAACTGAGCCACCCAGGCGCCCCCTGAATTAGGCCATTTCTAAAGACTTTTTTGCTTTTCCCTATCTTATCAGTGTATCTAAATGTCATTTCACCTCTCCTCTTACAATTACTTGCCCATTTCACCAGGCTTGGAAATACAGAAAATTACAAAGGAAAAAAAATCTATATATAACCCGTATTTCCCTCACACAGACAAAATCATCATTTACATTTTAAAGTATTTCGGGGCGCCTGGGTGGCTCAGTGGGTTAAGCGGCCGACTTCGGCTCAGGTCATGATCTCGCGGTCCGTGAGTTCGAGCCCCGCGTCGGGCTCTGTGCTGACAGCTCAGAGCCTGGAGCCTGTTTTGGATTCTGTGTCTCCCTCTCTCTGACTCTCCCCCGTTCATGCTCTCTCTCTGTCTCAAAAATAAACAAACATTAAAAAAAAAAAAATTTAAAGTATTTCCTTCCAGTCTTTTTTCTAAACAGATACAGGTAAGAGTGGCTAAGCCATAGTCCGTACATGTATGTCACAAGTGGGATCATACCATAAGCACATTTTCATAAAGTGATTTTTGTTTCATTTAACATCGTACTGTGAGTAATATCTCGTGTGGTCCGAGTAGTGCTGTGTTTACGTAAAACTACATAAAAGCTTGGTCATTTCTGCAGTCTCTTCCAAATGTTCTCTATTCGAGAGCCCATTACAGGCACTCTCCAAGCTGAGCACACTTGTCTTGCAAACATCCTGTGAGTACACACAGCCAGGCTTTGCTGTCATCCCAAAGAATAAGCAGCAGGAAGACCCCAGAGCGCTTTGTGCCCATGGCAGGGGGTCAGGTGGGCACAGCCAGGGACCAGAGTGAGGGTGACAGGGGGCTCCTAAACAGTGACATACGCATGGGACCCAGCAGGGTCTCCGGTGTCTTCAACAGATAGTTACGTCTGGGCACAACTTGGTGAAACAGGGCCGATGGGGATAACGGAAGGAAACTTGGTAACTAACCAAGGCTTTCCTGCCCGTGCCCTGCTCCACCCCACTTCTCGCTGCCTTGGTTGGACACCCCTCCGCCCCTCCCCCACGTATCTCCTCCTCCTCCACGGGCCTGTTGCATGTTGTTCATGCTGCAGATAAGGTTCTTATCGTATCTTGACTGGAAGGTTTCTTTTGTAGCAGTTGCTGGGTGTGGGGAAGGGTAGGGTAGGTTACAAGACGTGCCAAGCGTAGGTCTCCCCTTCCTACATCACTGAACTTCAGGGTAGAAAGACAGTCTAGTTAAGGTCAGCGGAGCCTGTGAAGATGCGCAGTCACTGAATATTTTAAAATCGTTTTCTCTTTCTTGTTTGCTGGTGCGTAGCTTTTCAGCTGCATCACGGGCTGTATGGTTTTGGCGGGCTTGCACCCACGGGGGTGCCTGGGGTAGGACACACTCCACTGCGCGGGGGCTTTTACAGATGCTCTTAGAGGCCCCTTCTGGTTCTAAAATTCTGTGATTTTTAGCATTGTTTCTATGGGAAGAGGCATTCCAAGTTCCAAGCAGCTGAGCTGTGGATCTCCCCTCCTTTGAGTTGTGAAACCCCCGTATATGAAAGCGTCCTTGAATATGCAGGTAGGTGTATATAATCCCTTTTATGTGTACGCAACCGTAAGACCACTGTCGAATGAAACCGCCGCCCTTAATGTGGCAGCCACTGCCTTCAGAGCCTCCAGCCGTTTGGTTCTCCTCACAGTGCTTGTTTGAGGTGGGCATTACTGCCTCCATTTTACAGATGTGGAAGCTGAGGCCCAGCGGAGCTAAGACATGACCGCAGGTCTGTCCAACTCCGAATCTTGTGACCTGTCTTCTTTGGTGCCTGCCGCCTCCATCCCTGCGCTAGCCAGCCTTCCTTCTCTCTGCTTCGTCCCCAAAGGTCCTTCCACAAGAGAGGTGAAAATTAATTTGTTTTTTTAGTATGTTTTGATGTTTATTTTTTATTTTGAGAGAGAGAGAGATTGAGCGCAAACGGGGGAGGGTCGGAGAGAGAGACACACACACAGAATCCAAAGCGGGCTCCGGGCTCTGAGCTGTCAGCACAGAGCCTACGCACAGGGCTCGAACTCACGGACTGCGAGACCGTGACCGGAGCCGAAGTCAGACACTTAGCCCACAGAGCCACCCAGGTGCCCACATTCTTTTAGCTGTGTCTGTGTTAAAGCAGTACTACTCGCTTTGAGAGACCCGACTCGTTGATTCTCGTAGATGGAGTCATGGACCACCATGGAGGTTTTTCACTCTTTTCTCAGTGGGCAGTGAACGGGCGGTTGACGTGGTCTCAGAATCTGTAGAAAGAGTAGCCTGAGGGAAACCTTCTGTATAACCTAACACTGAAGTATCCAGTTATAAACTTCAAATAAACATACCAAAGCTCATCTGTAGGGAATAGACTGGGGTAGTCAACAATGATGAAAAGCAAGCCTCTCTCTCTCTCTCTCTCTCTCTCTCTCTCTCTCTCTCTCTCTCTCAAAACATATGTACACTGTTCACATGAATCTAGCTTAAAACATGAGCCAGGATATTCATTTGTTCATTTGCTTACTACTTATCCATCGGATTTTTGAACCCGCTTATGTCCCAGATTCCATGCCAGGCCCCCGGGGACACAAAAGTAGATGAGACCCAGTCCCTGCCTTCAAGGAACTGAAAATCCAGTGGACAGTGGGCCCAGGAACATCTTTTAAAATTATCTCGGTTTTAAATACGCTGTCATGAGGGTAGGGCTTATGAGCGAGGACGAATCTCCTTTACCTGGTAGAGACTTGGCGAATATTTACAATCACGGAAAGAGCGAGCCAGTGTGTGTTGATCGGCAAAACCCGCTGAAATATACCTAACGTTGTAATTGGGGACTTCTGCACGGCTTACCGAAGGTGAGTTCTGGATCACGTTTGACTGCTCTGCCCTCTTGAGATGTGCTCTTCGTGACATAAGGCAAGGGGAGAATGAATGCAGGAAGGTAGGCCCCCGTCCTGTGCTTGATTTCCTTGGGTTCACTGCTGGGTATGAGTTGAGGCTCTGCGCTTCGTAGCTGGATCCCCATGGAAGGAATCTTATTAAGTGGCGTCCGAGGACATGCTCAGGAGGCTTAAAATTGGGAACTTCTTTGGAGCCTGTTGCATGAGGATCAGAGTTGAGCTCGGTGGTGCTTCCTGGTGGCCGGGATCCCTTCCTGAACCACACGTGTGTTTCTGGAAGAGGAGGAGGGTGTAGGGGATGCGAATCTCTTCTGTGGGCCGGAAGTCACTAGGCTCCGTGTCTACAGCTGCCGAAGGCTTTGTGTGGCTCCACGGGGGATGCAGGTGGTACAAGGTGAGCCCAGGAACTGCGGTGGCCCCCGTGTTGAGGCTGGGGCACGATGGACCTCATTTTCACCAAGTCTGTTTTCCGCGAAATGTGCCGCCATGACGAAGTTCTCTGTGTAATCCTCCTCAAACAAATAGATGTTGTGGGATGCTGTCACAAGACAACTTTATTTCATCACCCACTCTCCCGTTAAAAGTTATTCAGCAGAGAGGCGCCTGAGTGGCTCAGTCAGTTAAGCGTCTGACTTTGGCTCAGGTCATGGTCTCCTGGCTTGTGAGTTCCAGCCCCACATAGGGCTCTGTGCTGACAGTGCCTGGGAATATTCTCTCTCCCTCCCTCCCTCCCTCTCTCCCTCCCTCCCTCCCTCTCTCTCTCTCTCTCTCTCTCTCTCTCTCTGCCTTTTCCCTCGCCACCCCACCCTCTAAATAAATAAATAAACTTTAAAAAGTTTTTCAGCAGAAAGCATTTTCCCTCTGTTTGGATGAAAACGTATCACATGACTGTGGTGATACGTCTTACGTTATAAAGAGTCCCCTCTTAATTTGCCAAATACTTAAAATATCTAATTACCATGTAATAGTCAAACCTCCCAACTTCATTCTGTTCCCCCTCCTCCAGCTACGGCCTCTTGCTGGGAGAAGGGTCTGTGGTTGGACGCTTTCTCTCTTGCTCACTCAGTAGCTCTTGCTTCTGGGTAGGGAGGGGGTGGGAAGGACGGGAGGGGGCCTAGGAAAGTTTGTATTGGCGGACAGTGTCACAGTAGAGCTGTTTTTGTGTTGCGGGTTTTTGGCATTGGATCTTGCCCTTAGGGGGCCCTTCGGTGCGTTCTTCAGAAACATCTTGCCATCCTGTCTGTGGGGACCTCCTCCCTCCAGCCACCTTGGTTTGGCTGCTGTACAACTCTGTAGTCTCGTTGCCACTCCTTTCTCAGTCTCTGGAAAGCTCACTCGCTCTCCTATCTGTTGGGTTCCATTGCCGTCCACTTGGCCCTCGTTGGGCGGAGCCTGGCAGAGCCCCCTACGTATGCTCTTGGCGCGATCCGAATCTGGGCCCTGGCACATGCACATCCTTGGTCCCCACAGACTTGGGGATTGCATGCTATTCCCAGTGTAGGTGTTGTGTCATTTGGCTTGTCCATCATCAGCCAGCCCGCCCGCCCATCCCCCGCTTTCGATTTCTCAGGCCAGAGTCACCAGCAAGGTCGTGGTGTCTCCCATATCGTGGGAGTCTCGTGCTCTCCAGCTAGTCCCGCTGAAGCCCTTTGCCGGACCGGAATGGGGAAGCCGGCTCTTCTTAGGCCCTCCCTCTGGGACCAGACTGCCCACGACTCATTCAGTCATTCCCTCCTTGTAGCCACCTGCAGCCTGACACGTTTGCACCCTCGCTCTGGGTGAGTTCAAGAGCAGTGAACTTGGTTTGGGGCTGTGTCTTCTGAAGAAGTGCATCCAGGCCTGGCTCTTCACCTTGGAATGGGATAGCCATCTTAACCTGGTGGCTTAGTTGACACGTCCCTGTTAGCATCCTGGGATACGTTTTTGGGAGGCAGTGCTTATCCTCTCTCTCACTCTTGGAGGATCACAAGGTACACAGCATAGAAGAGGCTTCCAGGCCTCCTGCCCGCTTGTCTGCAGCCTCTTCGTCTCCTGACCCTCCTGCTCCGAGGCCTGTGCTCACACTGGGTCTTCCTACTGGAAACTCACTGCCAGTTCCCTGCTCCTTCTTTGCAATGCTGGCTCCCCCTGAGCTTTCAGGATTTTTTTTTTTTTTTTAGTTTATTTATTTATTTTGAGAGAGAGTGCAGGGAAGGGACAGAGAGAGAGAGGGAGAGAGAGAATCCCAAGCAGCCTCCACGCTGTCAGTGCAGAGCCTGACACAGGGCTCAATCTCATGATGGTGAGATCGTGGCCTGAGCCGAAATCAAGAGCCGGTGAGAGTGTGACCTGAGCCGAAATCAGGAGTCGGTGAGATGGTGACCTGAGCCGAAATCAGGAGTCGGTGAGATGGTGACCTGAGCCGAAACCAAGAGTCGGTGAGATGGTGACCTGAGCCGAAACCAAGAGTTGGTGAGATGGTGACCTGAGCCGAAACCAAGAGTCGGTGAGATCGTGACCTGAGCCGAAATCAAGAGTCAGATGCTCAACCAACTGAGCCACCCAGGCACCCCGAGCCTTCAGGAATTTTAAATGTTGCTGCCCCAGAAAAGACTTTCTTGTCCCTGCCCCCCACCTAAATAGATCACCCCTTAATTATCTATCACTGCACCCTGTCCCCTTCATTGTCCTCACAGCCCATATTACAGATGATATTTTTTCCAAATAAAAATTCTACAGACTCTCCCATCAAATTGTAAGCCCCGTGAAGAAGTCCACGTCTGTTTTATTCAGTAATACCTACCTAGTTGGTGCCCATTAAATATCTGTTGAACAAATGAAGGCATGAATTAAAAAAGGAAATGTGGTTTAAGCTATGATTTCCCAAATGGATCTCCTCTTTTATGTTAACTCTTAACATCTGGGGTCTTGGTTGTGTGGGATGTGGCCGCAGAGTTTAGGCATGCTGATAGGAGCCTAAACTTCTTGTGTGTACTTTTCTGGTCATTAATGATGCCCCCCCCCTCCCCCCACCGGCTCACTCTCACGACCTTCCAACAAGAACTTTGTTTTCGGCAAGCGGGGCAGGGCCATCGCCCCATTGTACAGATAAGCACACCAAGGGGAAAGAGTTAAGTGCGGGTTCCCCAAAGGGATGAATGGCAAGCCTGGCCCAGAGCTCAGCACTCCCAATTCCGTCCTGGGCTTGTTCACTTCAGTCTCCCCTGCTGTCTGTTGTCCCAGCTGTCCTCCGGCCGCGGTGCCTGACTGTGGCCTCAAGCACTGCTTCCGAATTGTGGGAAGGCCACAGAAGCGAAGCCTTCATTTGGAACCAAAAGACTAGTTCCTGATCCACAGCCCATCTTGCGTGGTGCAGAGGACGAGGATTTTTCTTGCAGATTCTGCCCTAAGAAAGCGGTACGTTCGCAGGTTTCACATCCCCTCCCTGTCCTTGGCCTCCACAGCTGGAAGTTCATGCGTGATGGGAAGGTCGTCCTCCCAAGGGAGAAGTACAAGCTGGATTTTGAAGGAACGCGTGAGGCTTGAAGTCGGCCGGGCGACCGCCTCCCCTCTTCTTCTTTCCCCGGGTTGCCCCACAGACGGTCCTAGCCCCAGGCACAAGTCCGAGAACTTCACATTCTTCCTTTGAGGAGGTTTACTCCATCCAGGGCCGTCCAGACTCCCTAGGGCAACGCCGTTCGCATATGCTTGCTTCAGGAGGAGGGAATCTTATCGCCGACATGCACATTCTCTGGTGTGTCCTATCTGGTTATTATCACATTGAAACTGCAGCTGTTGACGGTTGTGTAATTACTGTCTGTTGATTATACAGTAATAGACCGCCAATTTCATTGGTTAGTGATTACTGCTTCCCAATGCACACGAAAGGCCACGTTTTACTTTACGCTGGCTTCTGAACGGTCCTCAGTGTTCACCCTCCTACTAATAATGCCTGATATTTGAAATGTCCTCCGGAGTTCGCTGAGCACCTTCCATTTGATGATCTCCTGGGAAAATGCAAGCAGGCTCCTTAGGCTAGGGGAGTGGGAGGTAACACTTTTCTCCGTGGGGTTAAGTAACTTTCAATGTTGGCATGATAGGACTATTTTTTTTTTATAACAGCAAGTGTATCTTAGGTTATTAGCGAAAATTAAAAAGTGGCTTGGAGTTTGTAGGACTTCCAGCTCTTGAAGCCTCCTCCTCGTCACAGTCCAAAAGGTAGAGTCATAGTAGATGGGCCCTGTCCAGGATCGTATGAAATAAACCCTTGTTTCCCGGCCAGGTCCTAGTACCCTCAGATCTGAACCAGAATATGATTTAATATTACATTGTAAAGAAGTGGGTTGTCTATGCTAAGTTTGCTTAGCATAGAGGCCTCCACTGATTTATTTTGATTTTTATGGAGGTGAGATTCATGCGGCCTAAAATGTCACCATTTTATTTATTTATTTATTTATTTTTAATTTTTTTTTTCAACGTTTATTTATTTTTGGGACAGAGAGAGACAGAGCATGAACGGGGGAGGGGCAGAGAGAGAGGGAGACACAGAATCGGAAACAGGCTCCAGGCTCTGAGCCATCAGCCCAGAGCCCAACGCGGGGCTCGAACTCACGGACCGCGAGATCGTGACCTGGCTGAAGTCGGACGCTTAACCGACTGCGCCACCCAGGCGCCCCCAAAATGTCACCATTTTAAAGTGAAAAACAGAGGCGACCGCCACTATCTAATTCTGAAACATTGCCATCCCTCCCAAATAAAACCACCTGTCACTAAGTAGCCATTGCCTAGTACCTGCTCCGTGTAGCCCTGGGCAACTAATCTGCTTTTTGTTTCTGTGGATTTAACTGTTCTGGGTATTTCATCGAAATGGAATCACACAATACAGGTCCTCTTGGGTCTGGCTTCTTTGGCTTAGCGTACGTTTGCAAGACTCACCCACGTTGTAGTAGATATCCGTACTCTATTCTTTTCTACGGCTGCATACCCAGTATTCTTAATGTCACAAGTTTTATGGGGTTCTGAAAATTCCAGCACTGACCCCCTGTAGACCCACCATATCCTTCTCTTGGTTGGCAATGCCTTTCTATCTCAGTAAGCTTGGGATTTCAACCCATAATAACATGCAGATCTTAAAGATGCGTGTGCAGGTAAAGCCATAATCAGTTGCATATTACTCAAGCAAGAGTCAGGAAGAAAGCCGTAGGCCATTTTCTGTAAGGATTACAAGTAATTCTTTGGATAAGAAGGTAGCTCCTTGGGGATAAGAGATGTGCGCTAAATTATGTCAAGAATATAATGGATACAAACATTCTCAAGACTCTCGCATCATGAAAATCTGTGCTTTCGTGATTTTTATTGGCAGTGCTTAAAGCACCTGTTGATGTTTTTAAGTTTCTTTGCATTGGTTCCCACTCAGAGCCTGGGACTTGCTGGTTTAAGATCTTTTCTTCGGCCTTCGTAGGTGGAGTGATGTAAAGAAGAACATGAGCTTCAGAGGCGGAGACAGCTGGGTTCGAATTTCACCTCCACCCCTTGTTAGCTATGGGTCCTTGGGCAAATGACCTGAGGTCCCTCAGGGGTCAGCGGACGTGTTGTCACCCCCTTGTCCTGAGCTGAAAAATCGCTCTCAAAGAGACCGGCGTCCTCGTCTCTGGAATGTGTGTTATTTGGAAAATAAAAGAATCTTTGCAGAGGTGATCCACTTAAGGATTATGAGATGAGCAGACTATCCTGGATTATTATCCCTGTGTTCCTAATGCCATCCCAGCGTTCCTAGTAAGAGAGGCGGGGGATGACACATAGGGACACAGACTGAGCAGATGATACATAGACACGGAGAGGAGAAGGTGAAGTCGAAGGCAGAGACCAAAGCGATGCGGCCACCAGCCAGTGAGTGCCACTGCTAGAAGCAACCAGAAGCTGGAGGAAGCAAGGGCCAGCTTCTCCCATAGAGCCTTCCGAGGGACTACGGCCGCTGACACTTTGATTTCAGCCCAGGAGTACTGGTTTTGGGGACTCCTGGGCTGCGGAGGTGGGAAGGAGTACGTTTGTGTAGTTTGAAGCCAGCAAGCTTGTTGTGCTTTGTTTCGGGTGTTGTCGGGAAACGCGCCTCCTTCTTTGCTAAGCTAGTGTGTAGCTGCATTTAGCTGGCGTGTCACAGTTCATTTTCCTCCTTTCTCTCCTTGCATCAAAGATGGTGTTTCTCGAACTTTGTGTGCAGCAGTTAAAAGTTTTCACTCCAGAGCTACGTTTGTCAGCCTTGTCGCCGTTGACCTCCTGGGCCAGATACTTCTTTGTGGTGAGGCTGTGCTTTGCATCGTAGGATATTTAGAAGCATTCCTACCGGGCCAGATACTAGCAGCACCTTCCGTCCAGTGGTAACAACAACAAAAAAGTCTCCAGGCATGGCCAGATAGCACCTGGGGGACCAAATAACTGTGCTGAGCACCGCTAACCTAGATTTGATCTCAGCTCCTTCACTCAAGAGCTGTGCGTTCCCAAGTAGGTTAGACAACCTCTCTGAGCCTCCGTTTCATGATCTATAAAATAATACCGATATCTACCTCACAAAGTGGTTGTGAAGGTAAGCACATTAGATAACGTACACCAAGGCCTCAAAATAGCGCCTGGTACCTAGTAAAGTGTTAAATAAGTGAAAATTATTACATTATTAACGCATGCTCCGCCGCACCCGTTTATCACGCTATTTTGTGTAGTTTCCCTTATAGAAATAATGGGCTTTTAAAACCTTTTCCATGGGGTAACTTCTATTACAAAGATCAGGGTTTGAAATTAAATATGCTTCTTTCATTACCCGCCCCTTCCCACCCCACTGCTCCCCAACTCTGTGCCTAAGAGTTGAGGAATCGTGGCTGAGCTTACGCGCTCGGATCGCCTGTCAGCCGTGCTAACTCGCTGAACTCTTCCTATGATCCCGGTCCGTGAGCTGTAACAACAAGAAAACCCCTTTCTATCTGTCAGTGATCGTTCTATTATTCTGTAATTACGGCTTTCTCCTTCGTGACGTAACTGTTGAATTCACTTATAGACGTGTCAACGTCTCTATTCAAATGTGCGAAATATTTAGCAGCGTTTAGCAGTTTTTGGTGAAATGCTAGAAAGTGTTTTGAATAGATCCATCATCTACTTTTGTAAGGAAGAGGAATGTGCTCCAACTGTGGTTTAGGCCATTGTGTCTCTAAGCACGGGGGACACTGCATAAAACAAAGACTCCCTCTTGTCACTGAGCTTGCGTTCGAGCACAGAATAATAATAATATGCATGATGAGTAAATGGTAGGGTATATCGGAGGGTCGTAAGAATTTAGGAAAACAAGCAGTCTAGGGTAGAGGGGGGTCGGAGTTCTGGATAGGCACTTGGGGACGAGACGTGACCTTGAATAGGTTGGGAGCGTTTTTCACTCTTCATAGGGGTGAATGAAAATGTCTTTGTGGATTGAAACTGACGTTTGCAAATGGGCCTCTGCTTTTGATGAAGAATTGGGATACCTGAGTCTTTCCAGGGTGCTAAAACTCTGTTCCTTCTCCACAGTGCTGCCTGGGAATGTCTTTGAAGGTTAAGCCATGGGGCTTTGGTTTATCCCAGCTGCCGTGGGAATTCTGCATGGGAGCTGCCTAGCAGCTCAGAGCACTGGTATTTACGTCAAATAGATTATCTTTTTAATTCTGGTTCTCTACGTCTATAGTGGATGACTTTGGGCAAGTCACTTAATGTCTCCAAGCCCCACCCTCCTATGACCGTGGTAAGGATTAGAGGAAATAATGCATCGAAAGCGCTTAGACATGTGTCTAGACCATAACAAATCCTCCGAAAATGCGGGCAGTTTAGTTTTCCAGTTAGTACATAGAAAATGTCTAAGGTAGTATGTAAATATTCGTGGTAATTGTAATTGTTTCAAATGTGTGCTGCCGCTGCTCTAATAAACCCTGCCTGCAGAAGGGAAGTCTACATCGAGAGCCTGTGAATTGGCTTTTCTTGAGCTTGGGGTCCAGACACACTTTGAGTGCTCTGTGCAAAATGACCTGAAAGGAGTTTGAAATGACAGAGTGGAGGCAGGGCATGATTCAGGTAATAAAATGCAGCTATCAAAAAAAAAAAAATGTGATTAATCAGTGATCATGGATGGTTCCATTGATGGACTTTTGTCTCTTAGGTAACGGTGTGGCTATTCACTTAGATGGTAGATGCTTAGATAGGCATTTGTTAAATGATGGAGAAGAGCAAGTTACCCCGTGATGCTGAATGACTGCAGATGTTCCCGAGGGAGGGAGAGGCTTGATTGGGAAATGGTCAGGACCGGGAACAGAACATACACGGGATGCCCTGCTGTACCACCACAAAAGCCCTAGAGGTCATGGACTTGGTGGTTGTACCACACTGTGATGTGCTAAGTGCCACTGAATCATTCACTTGAAAATGGTTGGTTTTGGGGTGCCTGGGTGGCTCAGTCAGTTAAGTGCCCGACTTTGGCTCAGGTCATGATCTCGCGGTTTGTGAGTTCGAGCCCCACGTCAGGCTCTGTGCTGACGGCTCAGAGCCTGGAGCCTGATTCGGATTCTGTGCCTTCTTCTTTCCCTGCACCCCCGCCCGCCCCACTTATGCTTTGTTTCTTTCTCTGTCTCAAAAATCAATGTTAAAAAAATTTTTTCAGGGGCGCCTGGGTGGCGCAGTCGGTTAAGCGTCCGACTTCAGCCAGGTCACGATCTCGCGGTCCGTGGGTTCGAGCCCCGCGTCGGGCTCTGGGCTGATGGCTCAGAGCCTGGAGCCTGTTTCCGATTCTGTGTCTCCCTCTCTCTCTGCCCCTCCCCCGTTCATGCTCTGTCTCTCTCTGTCCCAAAAATAAATAAACGTTGGAAAAAAAATTTTTTTTTTTAATTTTTTTCATGTTCTATGAATTTCACCTTAATTAGTTAAAAAAAATGAATTTATGACAGTGCCAGGACTAAGACCCCAACTCCTCCATCCCCATGTCTACTCTTCAAAAAAGTCAGCAGAGAATAGGGCATCTTATGCTGGTACCTATGGAATAACTGTTCTTTAACTTTACAAATGTGTTAAAAGCTTGATGTTTCAGATATCCAACATTTGGGGATTGTTTGCTTGTTTGTAAAATTCAGCCCTGATACATTGTTGACATAGATAGAAGCCAGTGCGGTTTCCCCCTAGTATTTATCCCAGTATCTTGCCCGTAGTAGCTGCCCAATAAATCGGGATTGAACTGAATGTATGTTGTTTTCAGTGTTGCCGTAAGTTTAGGTGTAGTACGTCAGTGGAAATGGCGTTGGACTGTACAATATTAGCGATCTCGAAGTTCACCTTGCTCTCAGTTGGGTAACCTTGGCCCAGAGAGGTGGGGCCAGTCATGTTGTTAGTGGCAAGGCCAGGATGCTGTGTTTTCCTCTCAGTTTTATTGAGATTTGATTGACCTACAGCAGCGTTTAAGTTTAAGGTGTGTGCATAATTATTTGACTTACATATATCGTAACATGGTTACAGTGATAAGTTTGGTTAACATCCATCATCTCCTATAGATACGGGCAGAAGAAAAAAAATTGGTCTTTTCCTTGTCATAAGAAGCCTTGAGTAAATACTCTCATAACAGCTTTCAAATATACCATATGGCATTGTTAACTGTAGTCACATTGTACGTTACCTCCCCAGTACTTCTATACCTTAAAACTGGAAGTGTGTCCCTTTTGAGCACCTACATCCAGATCCCCGTCCCCCCACCCTACCTCTGAGAAATGCAAATCTGATCTCTTTTTTCCTATGAGTTTGGACTTTTTTTCTTTTGTTTCTTTCTTTTTAGATACCACATATAAGTGAGATCATACAGTACTGTCTTTACCTAACTTATTTCACTTAGCATAACGCCCCAAGGTCCCACTGTGTTGGCTTAAATGACAGAATTTCTCCTTTTTATGGCTGCATAATACTCCATTGTGTGTGTGTGTGTGTGTGTGTGTGTGTGTGTGTGTGTGTGTGTCTGCGTGTGTGTGTGCACCATATCTTCTTTGTCCCTCCATTTGTTGATGGATACTTGGGTTGTTCCCACATCTTGGCGATTGTGAATACTGTTGCTCTTGAACACAGCGGTGCAGATGCCCCTTTGACCTACTCTTGTCTTTCCCATCAGATCCAGTCCCAGAAGTGGAATGGCTGAGCCTGACTGTAGTTCTTGTTAATTTCTTGAGGAACCTTCATACTGTTTTCCGTCGAGGCCGCACCGCTTGGGAATCCCGCCAACAGTGCGCAAGGTTGCCTGTGTTCCCAGGTTGTCGTCTTTAAACTTAGTGTTTGTGAAAACATCCGTAGGTAATCCCATCAGCAATAGCACTGGAATATGATTCGTTTCCTTTTTTCTCCTTACTTTCTCTCTAAGATTCTGACAACCTGATCACGTTTCTAGGAACATAAGACCCAGGTTTCATCTCTTCTTTTTGCCACTGCTTAGCCAATGTGTGTTTCAGCCAGTTCTTCTCCAAGTTTCTGCTAGCTCACCTATCAAGTGGGAGGAGTAGGGGCCAGGGACTGGACGAGACATCCTTCTGAGGCTCCTTTTGATTCCACCTGCCCTGTCAGGAATTAGCTGGTGAGTTGGTGTTGAGCTGACTTAAAGATGAGGGGTTATTGCAAGTTCTGTTTTAAATCGGACCTGTTCTTCATACTGTTTTCATGATAGTGGTTGAGAAAGATCCAGAAGGAATTGATATAGCCGTGGAAGAGGTGGCAAAGGGTCATATCTGGAGGGCGGACGAAGATTCTGCTGTATTTTAAGTTCATTGTAACAAAAAAAAAAACAAAAAAAAAAACAAGAAAAGAATCACAGGAAACATACTGCTTTGGAATTTGCTTCTTAAAAACTTAGGATGGTTGGTGCCCAGCTGACTCCGTCAATGGGGCATGTGACCCTAGATCTCGAGGTTGTGAGTTTGAGACCCACATTGGGTATAGGGTTTACTTAAAAAACAAACACACACACACACGTATTTATTTATATGTATATATATACACATAATAATTTGAATAATAATATATAATAAAATCTAAGATGGAATGTATACATTTTCTGTAACTTTTTTACTGGTTGCATTTTTAACAGACATAGTATAATGAGTACAGATTACTAGTATTGGAAATGTAATTTAACCATTAAGTGTTATAAAATACTTTAAATAAGCTTTAAACATGTCCAGTCATTTCCATGGGATAAATTCCTGGAAATGCAATTACTGAATCATTTGAGGTTACAAAATGATAGGGTTTTTTAAAATTTATTTTTTTAATGTTTATTTTATTTTTGATGGAGACAGAGCATGAGTGGGGGAGGGGCAGAGAGAGGAGGAGACATAGAATCCCAAGCAGGCTCCGGGCTCCGAGCTGTCAGCACAGAGCCCGATGTGTGGCTCGAACTCACACAGACCACAAGATCATGACCTGAGCCGAAGTAGGACACTCAACCCACTGAGCCACCCAGGCGCCCCAAAAATGATAGGTTTTTTTAAATGTACATGACTAGATTTGTCTCCAGCAAAATTATATTTATCTAGATTTTAGACCAGCAATGAGATTGGCCAGTTTCCTGCTTGTTGGAAACATTTGATGTGATCACTTTTTAAAAAACTTTAACATGTTGATAACAAAAAGACTGTATAAATGCTTTGATGTGCATATATTTGATTTTAGGTATGTTTGAATATTTTGGCTGTTTGTATTGCTTCATAAATTGTCATATGTCACATGCCTGTTTCTAAAAGCAAAATTTTAAGTTAATTCACAAGAACTTTTTATTGGTTAAGGTTATGAACTCCTTTTCTGCCCTGTGTTCAATTTGCCTGCCTTTTGGTTTTGTGCTTAGTAGTTTTACTTTTCTCGAAGATTGACATTTTATGCTGTCAAATCGCATAACATGTTTCTATATGAATTTGGCCTTTGTCATGCTGAGCCAGGTGTTTTCCACACCATTATTATAGAAATAGTACTGTAATTTTCTTCTAGTACTTCCGTGGTTTTCTTTTTCACATTTGAAAGTTATTGCACCTGAACTTTCTTTTGGGTAAGGCAAGAGAGATGGGGATCAAGTTTATTGTTTCCAAAGTGAACAGCCAGTTGAGCGACCTGATTTAAAATTCATCTTTTTGGCATTGATTTGAAATGTCAAATGCTGAGTTCTAGACTATTCTTCAACACTTTGCTGCTAAGAACAAAACGCGTTTCAGTTCCTGTAGCTTGAGAACACATTTGGGTGACATCCGGTAGTGCAATAGTTATTCATCCTCTTGCCTCCCAAATTTATTGAGTATTCTGGACAATTCTTCTAAAGGAAATTTAGAGTAATTTTATCAAGTTCTAAAGAAAACCTCCAGTGAGGTAGTAATGGGAACTGAATTTCATTTCTGAATTTCTTTGGAGAGAATTGTCATCTTTATAATTAGCTTGCCCCTTGGGAAGGATGGCACATGATTTCATGAGTTGAAGTCTTCACTTGTGTCCCACACTAAAGTTGACATGGTTTTCTTTATGTAACTTCTGTTCACCTCTCTTTAAATGTACTCCTGTTTGTTTGGTGTCTTTTTTTCCTTGATAAATGTGAGTTTCATCTCCATTATATTTCTTAGTGGGTTATTTCTCAAGATTAAGGATATCACTGATTTTCTAAGAATGTTTATTTATTTTGAGAGGGAGACAGAGAAAGAGAGTGAGGGAGGGGCAGAGAGAGAGGGAGAGAATGCCAAGCAGGCGCCATGCTGTCAGCAAGGAGCCTGACACAGGGCTCGAACCCACGAACCATGAGATCGTGACCTGAGCTAAAATCAAGAGTCGTATGTTTGAGCCACACAGGTGCCCTAGGAAACTATTGAACTTTATATTTTGGCTCTGATTTTCCCCCTAGGCGATTCTACTGGATTTGATAAGTGGATTGATTATTGTTTTTCCAAATAATGTTAATTATATCTTCCAGTTCCCGTCATTTATAATTTTGTACTGCTTCGGCTAAAACTTGGAGAAAAGTATTCAAATAACAGAGGTGATAGGAGGCATCCTTACCTACTTTTTGACTTTAAAGGGAATGTCACTAGCGTTTCACCAGCATGTGTGATTAGTGGATGGATCTCTTCCCACAGGACCTTGGCAATTCCAGTCTCTTTCTTTTCCAAATAAGGTATAGTTCATAACAAGTTACTGCTGTGTGGCCTTCTTGATGTTTAATGGTTAAACTGTGTGCAAATGGTAACTACGTTTGCCTGGAGTTCTATGACTTCTAGGTGACTTCATCGGTCCTATAAAGAAATACCTTTTCGCGTAGATTCTCAGTGATACTTGGCTGCCCTGCTGAACTTTGCAAAAACCTTTAAGAAATGATTTGGAATACATCACACTCAAATTAGAAGAGTGGGTTAGAAATTCCTATAATGCAAAGCCTTAATTTTGTATGCAGTATTATTAAGGTGTTAGATGCACCACGTAGTTCAGTGGTTTAAATTTCATTCCTACGTCAGCGAAAAAAGTTTAGTTTTAGCGTGTCTTACTTTGGAGGCCGCTCTCCTAAAGAACCCATTTTTGGTTTTCGTACTGGTCCTGTTTTTTGGATTAGCAGTGTGGTACTTTTGAAAGCACATTTATGAGTGTACTTCTGTTTAATGATGTCACAAGCAGTTTATGTATTATGTGTTAATGTATTATGTGCTAGGGTCAGAGGAGCGTGTTAATTCAAAATATGTTCAAGTACCTTAGTAATATGGACTCTTTATTTTTTTTTTTCAGTTTGTTTATTTATCTTGAGAGAGAGTGTGTGTGTGAGCAGGGGAGGGGCAGAGAGGGAAGGAGAGAAGAATCCCAAGCAGCCTCTGCACTGTCAGCACAGAGCCCAATGCGGGGCTTGAACTCATGAACTGTGAGATTATGACCTGAGCCAAAATCAAGAGTTGGATGCTGGAGCCACCTAGGCACCCCTGGATTCTTTAAATACTCCCCCCTACCCATACAAAAAGAAACGTCGGGGGGGGGGGAATATGGGCCTGTATAAATAATTCAAGTTTCCAGCGTGTGCAAAATCCTGAAAAGTGTAAGGAATATAATCCTACGAATAGAGATAACCATTGTTGGCATTCACGGTAGCTTTCCTTCATCTGTGTAATTGCTGTCATACTGTATATCCAGGTCTTCTCACCTAAACATTATAAATAGATGTTTCTCCTTGATGCGTAGCGTTTAAATAGGAAAACAGGGCAGTTGGGCTGTGGGAATCTGGGGAGAGATGATCCTTACAGCCTTACAGATGGCCACAGTCCTGAGGATGAGTCCCAGGGGATGACCTCGGCATGGTCTGCCACCATCCTGAAACAATCACGGACCCAGGTATCCTCAGCGAGCCGGGAAAGCAAAGCTGAGATTATCCCGCATGACCTCTGGGAGGCTTAGGGTTGCCTGAACAAAAACCCTCCTTTCCTCTGAGCAGCCCGGTGGCTTCTGGAAGCTGGCCTCATTCTCTGAGCCACCATGTAGATTTCGCTTTGACATCTTTGATCAGTCATCTGACACATGGAGGTATTACCCGCGTAGACGCACTCCTGTTGTACGGAAAGAATAGCATGTAGAGGGAGAGCAGATAAATTGCCTTATTCCTAAGGCCGAATTCCAGGGATTTTTTTTTTTAGGGCCTTTGGCCATGTGATATTTTACATAAATATTTTTAAGAACCCTGTTTGCCAGATCAGCATATCTCCCGCTGTGGTATAATATTAGTTCTAAAAACTTATAGCTGATCCATTACCAAAGCCAAAAAAGGGGGTGGTGGGAGTGCTTGAATTAGAAATTTAATGTGAAGAATTTGTGAATTGCTGGTATTTTCATTTTGTAAGTGTGACACATTTGTGGAAGAAATAGATTTCTAAAAATGTGTAAGTGGCTGCTCTGTGGCCCATGTATTCCTTCTTAGTTTACAGTTGTTTTACAAGGTCGTCTGTAAATTACAAGCCAGTCTGTAAATTACAAGCCAACCACAAATAAGTGAAGTTTTAAGCAGAGTGATTTTGTAACGTTTTGGGGGGGGGGGGGCAGGCATCCTGTACTCCAATTGATTGGAGATAAAATTAGGGGCATGTGGGTGGCTCAATTTGGTTGAGCATCCGACTCTTGATTTCGGCTCAGGTTATGATCCCTGGGGTGTGGGATCGAGACCCACATCGGGCTTTGTACTGAGTGTGGAGCCTGCTTGAGATTTTCTCTCTCTACTTCTGCCCCTCTCCCTGCTCACATCTTGCTCGTGCTCTCTCCTCCCCCCCCCTCTCTCTACAATTGAATGAATGAATGAATGAATGAATAGGAAGAGAATTTTTTTGTATCTTGGACATTTTTACAAAGTTTGGAGATTCTGATCATGTGTCAAGCAAATAGCTTGTATTTTTGCCTGTGTTTCCATTTTCTAGAATTTCAGGTTAACATACACAATAGAAAATACAGTGAGAGGCACTTACATCTTTTTAAATTTTATAGTAGCCACGTTTTACCTAATACATCAAAAATATTATTTCAACAGCCACATGGAAACTTAATGACATATTTTATATCTATTTTTTCTTCAGACCAAATCTTCTAAATTCCAGCATATATTTTACACTGAGAACACATTCAGACACTGGATTTTCATCAGAAATACTGGGTCTTTTCCTGAGATTTCATAAGTTTTCAACTGAAGAAGTAGACTCCCATTCCCAGGTGGTCCCAAACATATGTAAAAGTTTCCCAGTAACATAAACCAGCAGAGTTTTAAAAACTTTTTACATTAAAATTCAATAAAATTAGGGACGCCTGGGTGCCTCAGTCTTTTGTGTCCAACTTTGGCTCAGGTCATGATCTCACAGTTCATGGGTTCAAGCCCCATGTCAGGCTCTGTGCTGACAGCTCAGAGCCTGGAGCCTGCTTCCGATTCTGTGTTTCCCTCCCTATCTGCCTCTCCCCTGTCTGTGCTCTCTGTTTCTCTCTCAAAAATAAATAAATGTCAAAAAAAATTTTTTTTAATTACATAAAATAAAAAATCCACCTCCGTTACACAATTTCAAGTGCCATTTAATTTTATGCATGGTGTCGAATCCTAGTTATTAGTTGCATAGGGAATTGGAAGAGAACTGGCTTGAGGAAGAGGAGACTCCTATTGGATCTGTGATTAGCTGTGTGATCTGGAGTATACAGGGCCTGGAGGTCTTCGTTTATAAATTAGTTACAAGGAATGGACCATATATGTTCTTCACTGAGGTCCCTTTGATGCTCACAAAATGTGATGAATCTTGGATGCAGAAAGCCTCAAAATGCAACATAACATCAACTTGAATGTATTCCAGACCACTGCTGTGAAATAAATAGCTTTCATGTGTTATGTTTCACGATCCATAGCTCAGGTGGGGGGAGAGAAGGGAATGGCCACATCGGCCATGGTAGTCCATGGGCGCTCTCTGCTCTCCTTCGAGGGGGGCGGTAAATGTCCACGTGCTGTAGAAATTATAGAATGAGTATTTCTTTTCTCATGAAATTGCCTATATTCATTTCCTGTTGCTGCTGTAACAAATTCCCACAGATTTACTGCCTTAAAACGACAGATTTATCTTAGAGTTCGAGAGGTCAGAAGCCCAACATTGGTCTCCCGAGGCCAACAGTGACGCACCAGCAAGGTTGCCTTTTTCCTGGAGGCTCTGGGGGAGAATCTGTCATCTTGCCTTTTTGAGATTCTGGAGGCCAGGAGCATTCCTTGGCTGATGGCCTCTTGCCGTCTTCAAAGCCAACAGTAGCCGGGACAGTCTTTCTCACAGTCTGTCATTCAGACACCAGCTTTTCTGCCTCCCTCTTGCCTTTGAAGGACCCCTGTGGTTCCCCTGGGCCCACCAGATAATCCAGGATAATCTTCTTTTAAGGCCAGCTGATTAGCAACCTTAATTTCACCTGTATCTTTAATCCCCCCACCCCCCACACGCCCCGCTTGGCCTAATCGCAATACGGTCACAGGCTCTGGGGATTAGGACATGGCCATCTTCGGGGGACTGATTTTCTGCCTGCCACAGTGCCTCCGAGGTTTCATAGATTTTGCCAGTAGTTTCGCAGCTACTGATTTTTGTTGCTCTGCTCCCTTTTCCTTCTCCAAGACAGGCAGCAGTCATAAGGCAGGAGTCAACTGAAGGAATGAGGGCTAAGTAGTGACGTCGAACGGCTGACGCAGAATTTCTCTTCCGTGAAGCCTACCTCCACCTCCAGCTGTTTGTTGAAACTAATTAGATGCAGAAGGTTCTCTGACTTAGGACCATGTTCCCATCCATGGGATGATAGACTGTGACCTTCTAAAGGGAATAGGGATGTATTCCCTAAGTTTATTTTTCTTCCTTTACCTCTCATCAGAGACCCCATAAATGTTTGCCAAAGGTCGGCATGAAGTTTTCTGTCTCTGCTGCGCAGGTGGTTCAAAGCTGGGGAGTGTGTTTCTTCTGAGGACGGAATCATGATGTCATAATCATAATGTGAACGTGCTCGTTAAAATAGAAGAATTGGACTGTATTAATTTGCACTTCAGTCCACTCTTCTGGGTAGATTTTTATATCCGGCTCTCACTATAATTCTTTGTGTCCCTGGCGAAAACGCCACATCCATTTCCAGATGCGTTCTGCCATTATCAAAGGCTCAGAGGGAAATCTCCTGTGTGTGCCGTGAGCATTCAGAAAAAATGTATAAGAAGCTGATACGGAGAAGATAAGGCAGAGATTTCTGAGTGTACTCAGTAAGCACCAGCAGCCTTTACCTTGAACTTGACGGTGTTATTTAGACTTTACCTTCTGCAGTGTTGCTTTAGGGGGTAGTAGCCTGATTGGGAGACCTCCGTGGTTAAGCTCCGTTTGATATGATCATGATATCTGTCTCAGCCACTCACTCAGCAGTGGTGATGAGTGCGTACTCTTGCGTGTCACGTTTTAGAAAGCGATGGGCTTACTGTCCTTAGAGCTGCCATACTGTACGAGGCTAGGAGTCACGATTTGTGTCACTGTGTCGTCTCCAAGAATGGCACCCCTCGCAGTGGTGCAGTGAAAGACAGTGACGCTGACATTGCCCGTGAGAGAGCCCCTAGCCTGGTGGGGAACAGATTTGCATTGAGTCCCTTAGTGCTTACATTACGTGTGCGTGGGCACCTGCCCAGGAGCACGGACGAGAGTGTCTTAACTTTTCCTGAAAAAGTTGCGGTATCTGGAAGGTCTCCCGGAGAAAGCCCAGCCTAAACCGAGTGTGGAAGAATGAATAGGAGGTGGTCAGATCGGAAAAAGCCAAGACGGTGCTCTGGGCCACATGAGCAGTGTGCAAAAGCATATGGCATTTGCAAGACCTACAACTACTTCGGCGTGAGTGAGGTGTGAGATTCGTGTGGGAACATGATGAGGCAGAGCATTTAACCTTCCTCTGCCTCAGTTCCTCATTTAGTGAAACAAAGAAAACGTTAGCCACCTTTTGGGTTCTTGTGAGTTTTAAATGAACTACCCTGGGGCGCCTGGGTGGCGCAGTCGGTTAAGCGTCCGACTTCAGCCAGGTCACGATCTCGCGGTCCGTGAGTTCGAGCCCCGTGTCAGGATCTGGGCTGATGGCTCAGAGCCTGGAGCCTGTTTCCGATTCTGTGTCTCCCTCTCTCTCCGCCCCTCCCCCGTTCATGCTCTGTCTCTCTCTGTCCCAAAAATAAATAAACG
>NW_024412430.1:11789763-11798481 GCF_014898765.1 Herpailurus yagouaroundi | reverse complement strand
GCCTGGGTGGCTCAGTTGAGCAAGCCTCCCACTTCGGTTCAGGTCATGATCTTGTCGTTCGTGAGTTCGAGCCCCGCGTCGGGCGCTGTGTCGACAGCTCGGAGCCTGGAGCCTGTTTCGGATTCTGTGTCTCCCTCTCTCTCTGCCCCTCCCCTGCTCGTGCTCTGTCTTTCTCTCTCAAAATCAAATAAAACATTTAAAAAAAAAGAAAAAGCACTTAACAAACGTCAGCTATTGATGAAGACAATCACAGTCCTGTCATGTGAGGTTTGAAAAGTAGGCAAGGTCCGCATAGCGAAGGAATTTCAGCGTCCTAATGCTGGCATGGGGAAAATTATAAAGGAATTTTTTTTTAACGTGCTTCACAGCTTTGTAGGTTTATAAACTCTGTGTCGTCCTCTTTCAAGGCTAATGAGACCCTCGTGAGTTGACTCATCCCACTCACAATCACCAGATTGATGAAAAGGGCCACCTTATTCATGTACGTGCAAACGTGAAAATACCCATCACGCTGCGATAATCATGGCCATGGGGTGGTGTATCTTCCTCCCACGAATGGGCCAACTTTTCTTCAGCTCGTCTGTTAAGGTCAGATGGTCTGTAGGTGAGGATGAGGGTCAGAGCAAATGCAGAGGAACATTCGAAGGGCTGGTTTCAGCAGATGATGTCGACCCCGTGGGTCAGTCCGGCTCATGAACTACGTGTCTGTTAGATGAAGATTCTCCGAACACGGGGTCCAGGGCCCCACCTTCTCTGGAGAAGCTCGAGATGCCACACTTCTCTTCTCTCTCCTTTGATACATGTCCATCTTTTCTGATACATTTGCCCCCCCGCTTTTTTCTTTCTTTACCTTTGTTTCAGCTTACTTGTAGGAGATGTCGTGGTTTTCCAGTTTATCTGGATTCTCTTTAAGGTTGGCTGCTCTTTGATGAGGCTTTGGGGTTTGCCTAATCTCAACAGTAAAAGTCTCCATAGTGGTCAGTTTTTCATTGCGTGCACGAGCTAAATGGTGGATTATTTCTGGGAGTATGTATTCATTTGAGCCCATCACCCATGGAGGGTGAATTCAGAGAGCTATTAATGATGTAGAATGGCCTGTCCATTGCTTGATGTCATTGTATTTCCCTAATCTGTTGTTCTGGTCATCTCTCCCACTAAACTGTGGAATCCATTATATCCGGGGACCCGTAGTAGAATGAATGAGTTGGTAGGGTAACAGTTGTATCTTAAAGTTGTTGTATTTGTATCGTAATGAACATTCTTTCATCAGAGTGCTATTGTAGGACTTCAGCCTTTTAGGATCTTTTACTGAATGCTTTAGGAATAGAAACGACATTTATTTTACTGGATTTTCATGCTACCATTTAAAGCTATAGTGTTATTTTATACATTTTTATCAAGCATTACAAGGTCAGGCTGATTAAGCAATACTTAAAACAAAAAGTAATGTTAGGACAGAATTATTCTAGTTATCCTTGGTAAAGTAAATGTCTTCTTGCCCTCATGTCTGTTACGTGATCTCCTAATCACAAATAGCAACGTACCCAAAAAAAATCGATCTTAGGTTTCCAACTGTAATCACATTGATTTCTTTAATCACAGTTATTAAAAACATGGAAGCATTTTACACGTTCGTGTGTATTTTAAAATAAAACCAGTGTTTTTTACAAGGTGGAGAAGGCCCATGTAAATTTGCTGCCTTATGGAATATATGTTCTGAATATTGTTCTTAAACATTGAAACAAAAACGCTTTGATGGAATGCTACATTCAGTGCTCATTATCTTGAATTCACTTGCAGGTCATTTGTTCTCGGCTGTTAAAAAAAAAAAAAAAAAAAGTGAATGTTCTTGCTCCAAAGGAAATTTTTGCTCCAAAGGAAATCAGTCACAATTGTTCCTAACGGGTGCTTATTTAAAACGGAGAGCTCTGGCAAAAATAAAAATGAAAGCTCTGCGAGAGACTGCACTCACAATTTTTAATGTTTCAGACGTTACAGATGTTGACATTTTGATGAACCGGAGCCTGCCTCCAGTGTTATTTTAGTGGTCTGTTCCATGGAGCTGTGAGAGATGAGACCGTAGTATAATGAAACGTTTATTAAAATGCTTACAGTGCACGGAAAAGTTGGGCGTGGCTTGTGCCCCACTGAATTCTGTGCTCTAGCAAAAACATCGTATAATAATGTTCTGGTCCATATTTATGTTAATGCAACATGGAGATAATGGGGGTTCTCCCTCACTTGGAATAAACTAAAAGCAAAATTTCAGCAACTTTCAGCAACAGTACCAGACCTACTGCTAAAAATGCGAGGCATGTTTTTCTTCTTCTTTTTTTAATTCTCCAGGAAAATAATAGGACCTACAGTGTTAAGGAAGAAATAGAATTTCGTATGGCTGTTTTGTGTATAGCTAGATACTAGATCATATAAAGCGATTTCTTCATTGATTGTAAAGGACCAAAAAGCACATGAAAGAAAATATCCTATTTGTTAATAGCTTTTTGCAGGCAGGCAGGCAGGCAAGCAAAGAAAGAAAGAGGAAGGAAGGTAGGAAGGAAGGAAGGAGGGAGGGAGGGAGGGAGGAAGGAAGGAAGGAAGGAAGGAAGGAAGGAAGGAAGGAAGGGAAAAGCGCTACATTTTGTTACCTAAATCTCAGTTTGAGGAGAGCTATAATACCAAGGTTGTAGATGTAGAGAACACTCTGTTGGGAGCATCGATTGATGTACACTTTCTCAAGGGTGAGGGTGTTCATCAGAAGCCTTGAAGTACATAACTTCCCATCTAACAGTTCCACCTCTGGGAATTTAGCCTAAGGAAAGAATTGAACGATGGGGCCTTAAATAAATACACACACACACACACACACACACACACACACACACACACACACACTGATATTCATTGTAGCATTGTTTGTAAAAGTAAAAATTGGAAACTTCTCCAGTTTCCATGAAGATGATCATATTATGGCTCTTTTATCCCTGAATACTTTAGCGCTGCCTACAATGATACTATGGAAAGATGGCGTAATATGGTAAGTTAGTTAAAAACTAGTGTGGATAATACAGTGTCATTGATGGTTACAGAAAAAGAGTGTTAGAGCTCGGGTACCTGACAAAATTAACAGAAGCTATCACTGGATAGTGGATGGCAAGAAATCTTTGTTCTTGGCTTATGTTTTTTCTTTGCTTGTTTTTTAATGTAAGGAATAGAGACTTGTTTTATAAGCAAAACCATTTTGTGAAACTTACCTTTGACTATCACTTCTATATGAATAATTGGATGCGCATCGCAAAGATGTGAAATAATGTTCGACATAGCACTATTAACGGTTTTTAAAGAATAATTTTTAAATGTTTTTTTATTGGTTTGAGAGAGAGCACGTGCAGGGAGGGGAAGGGAGAGAAACTGAGAATCCCAAGCAGGCTCCATGCTGAGCAGTGCAGGGCTTGATCTCCGGACCGTGAGATCATGACCTGAGCTGAAAACAAGCGTCTGAACCACCCATGTGCCCAATGGTTCTAAAAAGTTTTACCGTATATATCCCCTCTTGTCAGGAATTTTAGTAAGAAAGTCATGGTATAACAATGGTAAAGCATGGCATAACAATGCTTCATAGCCACTGAAATTATAGATCTCTATGTATTGATACGGAAAAGATGTTCACATCGTGTAACAAGGAAAAGGCAGGGTAACAAACATTGTGGGTAGGTAAGGAAGGTAGGTATGTAGACAGATAAAAGTCTGCGGTGTTTTACATGATAGTCGCACTAGTAGTCCTTTCTGTGTGATGGGATTATGGGTCATTTTCAACTTGTTCTATGTCTCTTTATTTTTTCAATTGTTTACAACGAACAGATACCCCTTTGATTACTGGGGGAAGTAAAGATCAACAAAATTAGAGGCAAACAAGGAGAAATTACCACAAAAGACTATGAGATACGATGGGACATTCTGTGGAGATAGATGAGTGGGTGGTGTTTCTAGGAAAATTTACTTTATCGGAGTGGTTCCCGGCAGAGAGATCCGAAGTCAATAACCACGTAAGAAATGAAAAACTTACCAAAAGGTGCTTTCTAAATTCAAAGTGCAAGCCCAGATGGCCTCAGTAAATTCTTCCAGCATGCAAGGATATTATTAAATAGGGTGAAGTTACAAATTATTGCAAGGGGCTTTCGTGCAGGACATTTGTTGTAAACCAGAACCGTTCTGCGTAAACCTGGCTACATTTTCCTACCACGATTTCAGTGTTTTCTATGCATATGGCAAAAGTCCAAACTTGGGAGTTTAAGATGTTAAAGCGATCTTTATGCCAGAGCTTCGCACTGGTAGTGTGTGTGCATATGTGCGTGCGTTCATTCTCACACACTGAACATCAGTCATGCTTATGAATATTGATGCAAAACCCCTCCGTGAAATACCACCAAATAGAATTTAGCAGCACATTAAAGAAGTACCACAATCGAGTGGGGTGCATCCCAGGAATGTGTGAGCTTGGTTTCACGCTAGACCAAAAAAGGAAATCTGTGTGTTCATCTTTCAGTGCCAAAAATGCTTTGCTGTAATTCAACGTCCAGTGATACATTGATTGTGGCAGTGGTTATGTGACCGTACACGTTTGTCAAAACTCCTTAAACTGTATTCTTTATGAGGGTGAATTTTAGGGATTGCCTGGGTGGCTCAGTGGATTGAGCGTCCGACTTTGGCTGAGGTCACCATCTCCTGGTTCTTGAGTTCGAGCCCCGCATCCGATTCGGTGTCTCCCTCTCTCTCTCTGCCCCTCCCCTCTTGAGCTCGCTCTCAGAATAAATAAGCTTAAAAAGAATTAAAACTTGGTACAATTAGAATAAGTAGAATTCATTACATGTTGCTTTATTTTAAATCTCTGGCCTCATGCCAAACCAGCATCCTATTTTGTGAAACACGGGGCGCAGTCCCCTGTAAATCAAATGTGTGCTAAGAATGCTCACTTTTGGTGAAATTAGAAACCTGACTAGAAGGGACGAGCCAGAAGATGAGAAAAAAACAAAACGAAACAGAACATCGGAGTGGAGGTTGCAAACTTCGCTGTTATTTGTAGGTGTTTGAAGTGCACACCTGGAAAGTAGGGAATCGGTGGAAAAAGAGAATCAGTGTGGCCAGTTGGAACTGGTGCCTGGTGGGGGAAGCGGCAGGAAGAGAGGGAAAAAGTGGATGCATACATCATCCGCTAGCACAGGTGTCTGAAGTACCGCCCACCATCATTCATAGGCAGTGCCCCACACCTGGCCCCTGCAAGGCACTGCAGGACATTCTTTCACCTGCAGGACATGACTTTGTCCTCTCCTAGAGAGCATGTGGCCAGAGACGGGGGTTGAGCATAAATAAAAAAAAAGGACCTTACGAAAAGAGAAGAGGAGTGACAATCGTGGGGCATAAGGGCTGAGCTTAAGCCAGACTTTCCTTTTTGTTTTTTTTAATCGGTATTAGTGTTAGCTTTTAATTTTTTTTTTTTTTTTGATCAGTGTTAAAATGTGTTCGCTCTTCACTTTTTAAAAAATTGAACGTCTGTAGGGGGGTCTGGGTGGCTCAGTCGGTTGGGTGTCTGACTTCGGCTCAAGTCATGTTCTCACGGTTCGTGAGTTCGAGCCCCGCGTCGGGCTCTGTGCCGACAGCTTGGGGCCTGGAGCCTGCTGCGGATTCTGTGTCTCCCTTTCTCTCTGCCCCTCCCCCACTCATGCTCTGTCTTTCTCTGTCTCAAAAATAAATAAACATTAAAAAATTTTGAAGAAAAAAAAGAATAAATGTTAGAAGAAAATTTTGAAAAAATTGACATCCGTAGACTGTGAGAGTCCACAGTTTTAGAAATCTGGATTTTCAATCCCCCCCTTCTTTTTAAATGTTTTATTTTATTTTTGACACAGAACAAGTGGGGGAGGAGAAGAGAGAGGGACAGAGGATCTGAAGTGGGCTCTGCACTGACAGCAGAGAGCCCGATGTGGGGCTCGTACTCACAGATCGTGAGATCATGATCTAAGCTGAGGTCAGACTCTGAACCACCCAGGAGCCCCCAACCTCTTCAATAACTGGAGGCTCCAGCATCCACGGCCACCCTCCTCTGCAGGGGCAGCCGTCTGCGGGAGCTGACTGGCAGCTGCCTGCTCTCCTGAGATGCCCGAAGGTTCTCCAGTCTGCTGAGTGCAGTGCTGTCTCCCAGTGCTCTCGTCCATCTATCCGTCTGCCCTTGGAAGCAGTTCAGTTGCGTCTCCCAGTGTTGGTGATAAACTGAAGAGCGATTCAGGGCAAACTGGGTTCTTAGTGGTGAAGCCGTGTCCATGGGAATCGACTAGTCTTCCTGTTGGGAAAAGCGATGGAAGAAAAATTGGAACAAACGATCACATTTTTACTGCGCTGAACACACAACTTGTTCATACCCAGTGATAATGTCCTTAATTCCCCCATCGTAGTTTTCACATGGAAAAATTGTTATTTTTTGAAATACCAGATGGAGGGTTCGTCTTGGCGGGGAACTGGCCATCGCCCACCTCTTCCTCAACATTCTTCCTTCCGGGTTCTGCGGTTTGTGCAGAATTGCTTTTAGGCCAGGGTGACCCTTCTCTTCTTTGACGCATCATTAAGGTTAATTGAGCCTTTAGATTTTATACATTCCACAAGCAAATTCAACTTAACGGGGCAGGCTTTCACTGTCGTTTATGCCGTGGGACTTTTTGCCTCTTGTCTTCTGTGTCTGGCGGCCAGATGTGTTGGGTATTCTAGAAGCAATAGCAGCAGTGGCCTTTTGCCTACATTTTTCTAGAAGGAAGGTGGACGGTTTTATGTTGTCAGTCATGGAGCTGGTTCAATGTCAGTAGCGCCCTGAAACTATGGCTGTTCTTGATGAAGAAAAGAATGAGGTAATTTCCCCCAGATCTGACTGATCTAGAGCTAAAGGTTATTTTATAGACTTTAAATAAATATTTGCAATCTGTTACCGGTGTCGTCCTCATTCTCCTCCACCACGGCAGGCTTTTTCTCTCAATTATATATATTTTTTCCTTTCTTCTTTGTGCCACCCACATTTCTCTTACCAATAGTCTTTTCTCAGGAGAGAAAAAGAAGTTTAAGCAAGTCCCATCCCGTGACCCATCGTGGGTGACATTTTATTGCTTGTTTTCCTCTCCGTGTACGTGAAAGCACCGTGCACCCGGGTTCTCAGTCTGAATCAGCCAAGTTCTTCAGTGCTTAGTCTGTGTGGCTCCCCCCCCCCCCCCCCTTCTCTCCCCCCCCCCCCTCCGCCCCGCCCCCCTTCTTTTTTTTTTTTTTTTTTTTTTTTTTTTTTTGCACTCTCTCCCTCTGCCTCTACCAGAGTCCTCTCCCCACGGTTACCAGGTGTCTCCCAGACACTAGAAATGCCCCCTCCCCACAATCCTTCTATTCTTCAGCATTTCCGCCACATGGGACGAGTGTCAGATGTCCCATGTGTAACCAGCAGCACTCGTGGGATGTGCGCAGAACTCTTTATTTTTGCCTCTTGGTGTAAATTTATTCAACGGGGAAAGGTCTGCTCTTGTGAATGTGAGACCCAGGAACCTTTCCGCTTCCTCGTGGGCGGTGAAGTGTTCTCCTGTCACTTGAAGTCACTGTCTGCAGCTGGTGTCGCAGATGTTGGGTGCCTTGCAGTTGGCAAAGAGTCCAACTTCACGTTAGGGGCTCCCCTCCCTGGGTGGGGGGTGGCCGCAGGCAAAGCTGCTGGGCTCCTGAGGAGGGCATGCTTGTCTCGTCCCCTGCCGTTGGCCATCTTGCTGGGGCTCTGACCTCCCTGGGTCAAGGCAGGGGGAGGAAGGAATCCAGGTGATAGAAGAACAAAAATTCTCGGTCAGAGGTCTTACCCAGCTGGTACTACTATAAGATGGCTTCTCGTGTTCCGGGTTCAGCAAGTTAAACCAGACTCTCTGGGCGTGTTTTGGGTTCAAGGAATCTTCACAGACCGTGGGTCCTTCCTCTCAGCCGAAAGCAATCTTGCTCGTCTCCAGAACTCTTCGTACTTTGATAAGGACTTGGGAGCTGTAGAGGTGCTCTCTCCGCCTCCCCCCATAGTTTCTAACCGTTGGAGCACATCAGACTCACTCGGGGGCAAAAAAAAAAATTAGTAGAAATTCCAATACCCCGCCCCCGGCCTAGTGAGTAGGAATATCCAGACTGGGACTCTGTTGTGTTTGTTTTTCAAAATTCCACAGGTCATCCTGATGCTCCCCGAAGGCGGAAGTCACAAGAGCTAGCCTGTATTATATTTACTCATTTGCAACCTACCTCCTTCCCGGACTCTCAACTTCCTTCTGGGTCCTTTTCATCTTTGCAACACCCTCTACAGAGACTTAATCATAACAGACTCTGAGGACGTGTTTTGTGGCACGAAGAAATTTGAAATCTCAGGGTTCTGGCAGAGAAGCTGTGTTACCAGCATTGGTTCCGTCTTCAGATTGAAGTGTGTGCAGTTTTAGTGCTCAGTAAATATTGGATGATTTGCTGGCCAGGTAGTCGGTGCCCAAGAAGGAGAAGCAGGAGACAACAATCTAAGTAAATAAGATACGATCCTGGTTTGGGTTCCAGGATCTCTTTTGAGGAGTGTCCTGTCGGGCTGTGTTCTAAGAGCTTTGTGCGTATCACCTGCATTACTGTTCACCACAATCGGCTGCTAGAGGGACTGTTCTCATTTTTTAGGTAAGAAAAGTGAGGCTC
>NW_024412430.1:11789444-11789753 GCF_014898765.1 Herpailurus yagouaroundi | reverse complement strand
CACCTTTGTAAGTTACAGTCAAGATTTAAATCCAAGCTTTCTGACTTCAGAGCCCAAGTTCTTTTTAAATATTTTAATGTTTATTATTTTTGAGAGAGGGAGAGAGACAGAGCGTGAGTTGGGGGAAGGGCAGAGAGAGAGGGAGACAGAATCGGAAGGAGGCTCCAGGCTCTGAGCTGTTGGCCCAGAGCCCGACGCAGGGCTTGAACTCACAGACTGTGAGATCATGTCGTGGGCCGAAGTCGGACGCTCAACCGACTGAGCGATCCAGGTGCCTCTAGAGCCCAAGTTCTTTTTTTTTTTTTTTTT
>NW_024412430.1:11749782-11789044 GCF_014898765.1 Herpailurus yagouaroundi | reverse complement strand
TTTTTTTTTTTAATTTTTTTTTTTTCAACGTTTATTTATTTTTGGGACAGAGAGAGACAGAGCATGAACGGGGGAGGGGCAGAGAGAGAGGGAGACACAGAATCGGAAACAGGCTCCAGGCTCCGAGCCATCAGCCCAGAGCCTGACGCGGGGCTCGAACTCACAGACCGCGAGATCGTGACCTGGCTGAAGTCGGACGCTCAACCGACTGCGCCACCCAGGCGCCCCAAGAGCCCAAGTTCTTAGATACTGTGTTAGAGCACTTTTCACTGAAGGCAGGGGAGGGGGGAGTAAAGCTTTAGAGAAATTTGGGGAGATACTAGGGTTACCCGCCTCCTCCCTTCCCTCCCTTCTGCCCTCCTTTTCCGTGTGCCTTTCTCTCTGTAGTCTGCCTGCCTGCACTCTTGCCCTTGAGGAGCATTAATGAAAGAATCGAGGAAGAGGAAGAGGGTGTTATGGACCTTGATGAGATGATTTCAGTTGATTCGCTCCGGCAATGTTGAGGCAAACTGGGTAGGAGTGGAGGCATCCTACCTGACCAAGCCTCACTGGAGTCCTGGCATTGGGGGTGGGGCGCGTGGGGGAGGGGGCGGGGACCCAAATGCTTTAGTAACAAAGGCAGAAGGGAAGGACACAAGGTACTAAGAAGGTAAAACCGAGGACATGGAGTGAGCAAAGACAGGAAAGAGAGGAGAGATCTCGATGATGTGGAGTTTTGACTTGCGGGGGGGAGATTGTGGTGTAACTCATTGTTAACACCAGCAGACTGGGGGAGGGGAAGAGTGAATTTGTTCATCGAAAGGTGTGAAAAGTCCACGTGGGGACAATGCCTTGTAGGTGGTTACAGATTCCAGGCTCAAGGAGGGTCAGCCGTATCTGGGGACAGAAATGTGAGAGCCATCAGTACAGTGGTTGCAGTGAAAACCATGGCCGTGGATGCTGTTGCTTGGAGAAGGACTCTGAGGTGCAAGGGAAACCCACGGGGCAAACATCGCAAAATAATCTGTACAAATTTAATAAAACATCCTGACTCTGTCCATCCTGGATGCCTTTTTGAGCCTGAAGAAATCGTTGGCTCTCGCTGAACCTCAGTTTACTTGCTGATCAAGTTTGGTACGCCTCCTTTCTAAAGCCTCCTTCCGATCGGATATTCTGCCATTCTGACCCTTGGCACTGGTGCTCATGACTGCTTTGGGATAACAGGGCATTTAGCAATGGCCTGATTTTGTAAGGTCGCTAGGACCCGTAAGCCCTCGCAGTTCATGGAGCCCTCATCTGTCTGGCAATCAGAACGATGGTCCTGTCCACGTCCAGTCCACTGACCTTCTTGGAAGATCACTCAGAATACCATTAATGGGGCAGGTGTGAGGAATCCAAGGGTGTTTTTTGAGAGGCAGTAGGGGAGATTAAGAGCTCACCTCTGGGGGCGCCTGGGTGGCTCAGTCAGTTGAGCGCCCGACTTCAGCTCGGGTCATGGTCTCGCACCTTGTGAGTTCGAGCCCCCCATCGGGCTCACCGCTATCAGTGTGGAGTCCGCTTTGGATCCTCTGTCCCCCTTTCTCTCTGCCCCTCCTCTGCTCGCTGTCTATCAGAAAATAAGCATTAAAAAAACCCCACTCACCTCTGGGCTCCCATTCCTCTACCTGTACCGCTTAACCGGTTATGTCACCTCAGGCAACTTAGCCTCCTGAGAAGCTCTATAAAATGAGGATAATAATCCTAGAGGTGGTTTCGGGCCTGAACAGGGTGATACACAGTACTTATAAGGGTCCCTGGCATGCATGCCTTCACTAAATATGTTACTATTCTATGATGATGACAATGATAAAACCATTGGTGGAAAGCATCTTAAGAAATCAATCTTAGGGGCACCTGGCGGGATCAGTCGGTTAAGTGTCCGACTTTGGCTCAGGTCTTGATCTCGCAGTTCGTGGGTTCGAGCCCCGCGTCGGGCTCTGTGCTGACAGCTCAGAGCCTGGAGCCTGCTTCAGATTCTGTGTCTCCCTCTCTCTCTGCCCCTCCCCACTCATGCTCTGTCTCTCATTCTCAAAAATAAATAAACATGAAAAAAATTTTTAAAAAATTGATCTTAGACTTTTGGCTTTCAAAAGGAGAGAGAAAGAAAAATCTGTGCCATTTCCTAATAGGCGGGAACTTTCAGAGGGCTGAACCCCACGGGTGGTAAAAAATACACTTCCTGTTAACAAACGGACTTGCGTTCGGTTTAGAAATTAGCTGGTGTAAAACTGGAGGAATCTGAGCACCCCTGCCCTTAATACTTGTTCTTTTTGCTACGTTTACTTGTCCTGTTACCCTTAAAGGACTGTGGGTACAAAGAAAAGAATAAATCATAGACGTCCATCTGTGTCAGAGAGGTTAAGGGACTCTTGGCTACACATTGGTCACCTTCTAAAGCCAAAAAAAAAAAAAAAAAAAAAAAAAAAGTGGCCCTGAATCATTT
Source organism: Herpailurus yagouaroundi (assembly GCF_014898765.1). Classification (NCBI taxonomy): domain Eukaryota; kingdom Metazoa; phylum Chordata; class Mammalia; order Carnivora; family Felidae; genus Herpailurus; species Herpailurus yagouaroundi. The sequence goes on along the minus strand of NW_024412430.1, from coordinate 11,786,583 downwards.
TGCTTCTCAGCCTCTAAGTCTGGCTTCCAGCTTCTTTGGGACATTTGACCTGCTCCTCAGAACATGCCTACGGATGTCAGCCACCTGGAGGGAAAGACACATCTAGAGGAATGGTGACTCCTGCAAACTTCTCGAACCTTTCTGCAGTTCCTTGCCCTGTACTTCTGTCTGCTTGTTTTGTCCGAAAGAGGCTGTGTTCAACCTGTTTGTCGGGCATCGCCAAATATGCGTCCCTGCGCAGCTCATTATATGCCAGGAAGGACAGTAGCATGACCGCAGTAATTCAAAACAGGGTTTAAAATGAATAAATAAGAATAAGCCACTGGGATTAGTCGCCATTGAAAAGTTGAGAGCGACCAGGGAGGGTAGCCGCAGCCTCTGGGGATTAACAAATGGCTTGCTGTAGGAAATAGTATTCACTGATCCGCCCGCATTTTTACTTTTTAACTTACTGACGGCCTTTCTACCGCCCTGGGATCTGTCTCTCCTCAGACCCAGTAAAAGTCTTAGAAAGGAGGTTTATTCTTATTTCTCCTTGTCAGAAACTGTCAACCTGACCGATGATGAACCTTTCCACTCATACTTTTTTAAACCACAGAAAACGTCTTTTTCTAAAAATGACGACAATCTCAGGGAAGAAGCCAGAGAGAGAATTTTCTTGCACAGAACCAAACTAAAAGGCGACAAAAAATAAATAAATAAATAAAAGGGAGCCTTCTGGTGAGAGGGGTGGAAAAGTGGGGAGGACCACTTCGGGATCATGGCACTGAGGATTGTAATAGAGAGGAACCCGTTGGTACAGGGCTTTTACTGTTTGTAAGGCCTAGTATAGACCTCATGCCTTTGATCCTTATGAAGAGGTTGCGTCCCACTTCATAGATGAGACAAGTGAGGCCCAGAGAGGTTGACAAACTTGCCCAAGGTCGTAGAACTACAAGTATAGTAGTCTGACTCCAGATTTGGCCCTTTTTCCCTGCGGTCGCGCTATGTACTGATTTGTCGAGCCTTTCTGGAGGCTTCTGAGACACGCAACTGGAAGGCCCAAGTACGTAAACCCAACTAGATTTGTAGCCTTTGCGTGTTTTGCAGCGAACTTTATACACGATCCATAAAGCCTTGAATTATTGTTTCCTTCTTGCCAGATGGATCACTCCTGCGAGTGAAAGCTAGCAGACAGGCAGAGAGAAGCGTATAGCCACAGAAAGGTATACCCGTGCTGGCCTTGGCTTACAGTCTAGAAGTCTGGCCAAAGTGAAGGCACCAAAAAATGGATGCTGCCTAAAACACATAAAACCAATGAGGGACAAGTGAAGTCAACTACTTTTTCTCTTCTGTTGCAAGACTTAAGGCGGTAGAGTGTGGGGGCTGGATGGCTCTTTGTAATATCTTCCTTGATGTTCTCCTTTGGGCAAACTGAACAAAATAACTACAATTCACATTTACTTCTTTACTTGAACTTTGCTGAGGGTCTAGTCTAGGAGGCTTCTTCCATTAGGGCTTTGAGGCCCCTTTATTTTTTTATTTTTTTTTATTTTTTTTTTAACGTTTATTCATTTTTGAGACAGAGAGAGACAGAGCATGAATGGGGGAAGGTCAGAGAGAGGGAGACACAGAATCTGAAACAGGCTCCAGGCTCTGAGCCGTCAGCACAGAGCCCGACGTGGGGCTTGAACTCACAGACCGTGAGATCATGACCTGAGCCGAAGTCGGCCGCCCAACCGACTGAGCCACCCAGGCGCCCCGAGGCCCCTTTATACCATTTGGCCCGTGTGCATATGATGGGCCTTGCTCTGTGTGAGTGTTCTGATGGCTTTCAGTGGTTATGAAAAATAAAACGCAAGAGTGGTTTTAATGTCCATTGGTAAACTTCTGCTCTGATTTTCTTTTTAAATTTTTTTAATGTTTATTTTTCTTTGAGAGAGAGAGAGACAGAGCACGATCGGGGAAAGGGCAGAGAAAGAGGGAGACACAGAATCCGAAGCAAGCTCCAGGCTCTGAGCTGTGAGCACAGAGCCGGACACGGGGCTCGAACCCATGAACCTCAAGGTCATGACCTGAGTTGAAGTCGGATGCTTAACCAACTGAGCCACCCAGGTGCCCTGACTGCTCTGATTTTCTAATATTTGCTGTCACTTTAAAGTTTTTTTTTTTTAAGTTTATTTATTTATTTTTGAGAGAAAGAGAGAGAGAGAGAGTGAACAGGGGAGGGTCAGGGAGAGAGGGAAAGAGAGAGGATGCCAAGCAGGCTGGAACTCATGAGCCACTAGATCATGACCTGGGCCAAAATCAAGAGCCAGCCGCTTAACCGACTGAGCCACCCAAGCGCCCCTTACCGGAAAGTTTTAGGGATTAGGTGAAGCAACCTTGAGGGTAAACACTGTAGAGCATATCTATACTTAGCATACTCTCAGTAATTAGAGATGGAATGGTTGATCAGTTTCTGATGTCATCTTGTGTTTATTTTTCTTTCATAAGGATAACTAAATAAGTTCCTTGTGGTCAAAATCATGTCCTTAAATACAGTTCTCATTCTTGCCATATATGAGGACAGCCCCTGGCGATTTCCTGGACTCCGGTTACTTTGACCATTCTATCTCCTGAATTCAGCTGGGGGTGGGGGGGGTATCACAGAGCTGACTTTGAACAAATACACAGTTGAGAAAGTCCAAGGCTATGAAATGGGCTTCGTTTCCTCCTCCCTGCTTTCTTAGAAGTGACCAGCTTTGAGGGCACTGTGGGAACAGGACCACGGAGAGGCAGCGGTTGTGTTGGTGATCCATAACCAGCTTCAGACAAGTATCCAGTGCTTACGTGAGGCTGCTGGTGTTTATGACCCCAGTGAAACGTAGCTTGAGGAGTGAGTGTATGTGTGTGTGTTGGGGTGGGGGGGGGGCGGTGCATGTGTGTCTTTGTCCATCCTTCCGGCTGGCAAGGCCGGCTAGCTGTTCTTAGGCTGATACTGTTGTGTGTCAGAGAGATTTGGAAGAGATTCTAGTGTAAACTCGTGATTAGTGTGTGAACAGAATATCTTCCTTTCAATTGAAATACATTCTTACTCTCCTCCACCCTCCACTTACATTTCAGCTTCCCATTGTCTTCCTCTGCATCGGTAACATTTTGAGGTCGATGATTCCTGATTCCTTATACGGTACAGTGTATACATTTCAAGTATTGAGTTTAATGAATTTTCACATGTGTATATACCTCTGTAACCAGCACCCGTATCAGGAAATGGAACACTTCCTTGTGCCCCTCTCCGTCCGTTGTCCCAAAGGTAACAATATGTTGACCTTCTACCACTAGAGATGGATTTGGGCTGTTCTTGAACGTCATAAAAATGGAATCACAGAGGATTTGTTCCTTTGTGTTTGGTTTCTTCCGTGAGGTATCATCCTGTAACTCACTCATGTTGTTAAATAAATAATTCCATTGTATAACTATATTCACCCATTCAACCGTTTATGGACATGTGGGTTGTTGCCAGTTAGGTGCTTTTACAAATAATATTGCAAGGAACATTCGTGTACCTGTCTTTAGGAGACGTAAGCATGCATTTCTCTGGGGTATATACCCAGGAGTGGAGTTGCTCAACCACAGGGCATACATATATTTCCTTCTGGTAGACACTGCCAGCATTTTTCCTAAGTTGTTGAACTAGTGGACACTGCTGAGTTTCTATACTTTGAAAGTCAAGTTTTCCTCTGCAGTATTTTTTTTCTGGGTTGGTGATGCTAGTAACTGTGAGATGTTGAGATATTTGTCAGTCCATCTAAGAGTATACATATAGGGGCACCTGGGTGGCTCATTCAATTGAGCGTCCCACTCTTGACTTTGGCTCAGGCCATGATCTCATAGTTCGTGGGCTCGAGCCCCGCTTATGGCTCTGCACTGACCACAGAGCCTGCTTGGGATTCTCTCTCTCCCTTTGTCCCTCTCCCCAACTCACATGCACTTCCTCCCTCCCTTCCTCCTTCCCTGTCTCTCCCTCTCACCAAAAATAAAAAAATAATAAAAGTATGTACACACACACGTTTGTATTTTAAATTCATTCAGTATGGATCCAGAGGTAGGTATTTGCCTTGCCATATGCTTGGGGCTTAATAGTGAAAAGCTGCCCCTAGGAATTAAAAGGAAACTATCTGTGGGTTTAAGAACATACAATATTAATCACAATAAAATTTAACTATTGAATAGAAATCTGCTTTTATGACTCAGGAGTGAGCATGAATATCAGCTATCTATGTGTAGTATTTAATTCATACCAGAGTGAAACCAGAAGGATGAATTGACTCAGGGACAGTCTCCTGAATCCTGCCTCTGGCATTGTTCATTTGCAGCGGGCTGAATTGCATTTTATGGCGGCTGTTTTCTCTCATTTATCCCTTTGAGAGGAAGCAGTAACTAAAGATATTAAACACTGCTTGGGGTCCTCAGCACTGAGCATTTTAATTCTATCAAGAGTGTATCAGCATATGATTGAAAAAGAATGGAAACTTAGGGCTTCAGTTTCTCAGTTCACCTAACTGTTAGTTCAGTAGATCAACCTGTGTGGTCTGGAGGGCACTTTAATAATAATGTCGATAAAAGAAAACAAATTGTCCAAATAAGTACTCAGAATCAGTGTAAAAAAGGGGTGCGTGGGTAGCTCAGTCAGTTGAGCATGTGACTTTGGCTCAGGTCATGATCTTGCAGCTCTTGAGTTCGAGCCCCGCTTCAGGCTGTATGCTCACAGCTCAGAGCCTGGAGCCTGCTTTGGATTCTGTGTCTCCCTCTCTCTCTGCTCCTCCCCCACTCATGCTCTGTCTCTCTCTCAAAAACAGATAAACGTTATCTTTTCTGTGTAGAAAAGGCTGGAGTTTCAAATAATAGAACTTTCAAATAATAGAACTTTCTTCCATTTCAATGGAGCTGTGCTAGGCCGTTCAGTCATTCATCATTCATTCACACAGGGATTCACAACTACTTCTTGAGTCCTACGTACTAGGCCCTGTTCTAGGTACTAGGCATACAGTGGGAAGTAAAGCGAAGGCCTTGTTTTTGTGGTTGTGGAGCTGATTTTCTCGAGGACAAGAGGCAAGAAAACTATATATGCAAATATGTCATTTGGTGCTCTAGAGGAAAATACAGACCACGTAAGGGGTATGGGAATGAGTGTAGGTTTGGTGTTGGGCACCGCTGTCGCTTTTTATAAGGGACGGTCAGGGAAAGCCTCTCAATGACATTTGTGCCGAGACCTGAAGGGATTGATGTCCTACTGGAAAGAAGAGTAAGCCAGGAGGAGTGGGGAGCCTGCCTAGTGGGCTGAAAGACAGTAAGGGACCTCTGCAGTTGGAGGAAAGGCAGTGAGGGGGGCATTATTTGGAGGCGGGGTCAGAGGGACAGCAGAGACCCACATCACATAGAGTTCTACAGACCGTTGTAAGGACATTGGCTTTTTCTCTGAATGAGAACTCACTGAAGGGTTCTCTTCAAGTCTTCCCTTGAGGATTACCTTGAACACTGGTTGGAGAACGGACTATAGAGACAGGGACGGGAACAAAGAAATGAGTAAAGATAGCTGGTAAGTGTATTCAGGCAGGAACCAAAGGGCACAGGTGTTTGATTTTGTGCACTTACCACCATCTCTTTGCTTTACTGGTAAAGATTATTGTACTCGTCCAGACAAGGATGAACACAGTGTTGGCACATTTGAGCCACGTTAGTAATACTTTAATAATACGCAAATTAGCAATATGCCTTGGCTCTTGGGAAGTTCTGTCGTTAATGCTTTATTCTATTTATCCAACAGCAGTGTCCTTCTGAAAGGTCTTCCTCTCATCTCTCCTGTGTTTATTTAATGTTGTACCATTCTTTGAGCCACTCACGCTCAAACTTGTCATCTGTGACGTCTCTCCATAGTCTCCAAACCCAGGGGGTCAGATACTGTTGTTACCTGCCTGTCTTTCAAACCCATATCCTGTTTCTGCTTGAATTCAACTTGAGTTTAGACCCTCCTTTTCATCTCACAGCTGGCCATCAGATTCCCCTTGTCCACTCCGTGGAAAGGGTAGCAAAAACAATGCAGGGTTTGAAGCCGCGTCTTGATTCAGATTGGGCCATCTTGGTTCTTCCACGTACCTCTTGGGCATTTTGCAATATTTGAACCTCAGTTGTCCCCCTACAGAATGAGCATAACAGTGTCTAATTGGTAGGATCGCAGTGAGGATTACGGGGGACTGTGGACTGTTGAGAGTGCCCGGCAGGTCCGAGGAGTGGATTCTTTCCGCTTCCATCCTTCCAGCTGGCTCCATCCTTCAGCTGCCTGGCAGGGCCCAAAGCGTAGGTCTCATGGTCTTTCCTCTTGCCAGAAACCTTTCGTGGTTTCCTTTTGCCTCACAGGTTAAATATGGGCCCTTTGGCCTGGCATTCAGAGCCCCAGTTCTCTCCCCATGACTTCCGTTTCCAACTTTGCCCCCATTACGGTTCTTCTCCGTGTATTTCATGTAGAGCAAATTCACCATTTTTATTATCATGCTGTCACTTCTGTATGAGAACATCTTCACTCTGTTACCCTGTCTTGGGTCCTGTTGTCTTCACAGAGCTCACAATTGGAAATGGCTTGTCTCAGTCCTAAAACATCACTGCACTTGGAGGAGTCCGTGTGGTACCCCAGCTCTGGAGCCAGAAAAGCCAGATGCTTCTGTGTACTGTCATCCTGGGGATGTTGCCTAATTTCTGCATCTCGATTACCCTTGCAAAATGAGGACAATAATACCTCCTTGCTAGGGTTGTGGTGAGGACTAAGCAAGGGACTACGTGTGAAGCAGTTTGAATAGTGTCTGACACTTGGGAAGCTTAAATCAGTTTCTACACAATTACAGGCATGAATAGCCAACATTATTGTATCATTAGGACCTGTATTTTATAGGGAACTCAAAATAAAAGCATTTTGAGATACAGTGGAGAAAGAGGCATGGACTAGGAACCAGAAGACCTGGTTCTAGTACTGGTTCCCATTACGAAATGAGCTGTGTGATGGCTAGTATGTCACTTAGCCTCTCTGGACCTTACATTCTTCAGCCGCGGAAAGAGAAGGATGAACAAAAATCTCTAAGCTTCCTTTCAGTTCAGATAGCCACACGGATATCGGATAGCCACCTGCAGTTCAAATCGACCCAAACGGAACTCTTAATTTCCACCTTTTGAAACGCACTCCCTCGTCTCCGTAAATGAATGATACTACCATCTATCGGTGTAAGAAACCTGTGGGTTGCCTTTGAATTGTCTGTTCCTCTCATCACCTACATCTAATCTATCTGCCTGTCCTTTTGGTTCTACTTCCAAAACGGATCTTGGTTCCATCCCTCCGCTGCCTTTCTGCTTCCACTCTTGCCTTCTTTCAGCCTCGTTCCCACCGAGCCAAAGCGGTATTTAAAACCTCCACCAGATAATATCACTCTTCTACTTTAAAGTCCCCGGTGGCTTTTCACTGTACTTAGGATGAGATCCAAACTCTTGTATGTCCTCCCACCACTCTCCCTCTTGTGCTCCAGCTGCCGTTTTCTCTTTTCCTGCCAGCTCCCCAAACTCACGTCTGCCTTGGGCTTTGCTGCTTCCTGTGCTTAGAATATTCATCCCCCAGATGTGGACGCAACTTGTTTCTTGGATTTCGATCTCTGCTCTAATTGCCCCCCTGCCCGCTAGTGCCTTATCACACCATCCTGTGTTTGCCTGAGGTTTACCACTATCTGAAAATAGCTTATTTATCTCTCTCGGTCTTCGGGAGAAATGAAACGCCTTCATAGTAGGGCCTTTTTCCTAGCAGCGCATCGTACGTAGTAAGAATGCAAAATAAAAATACATGAAGGAATAAGTATAAGCCCATTTTTAAGGTGCTGTCACAGTTCATATTAAGCGGAGGATTGTGTTTGTAGTTTTCCAGTGTGAAAACTTTCCCTTCGTTTAATCTCTCCTACTGAATGAAGATGCCTGGGCACACATGCTTGTGCTAGAAATAGGACCGTGAAACAGTATAACGACACACTGGTTTCTTCCCCTGACCTAAATGGCTCTCAAATTTACCATTCTCTCCATCTCCTCTCCCATACTAACACCTTACTGCAAATACCATCTTCTGTGGCCTAGAGGACTGCCTCCCCTCCGGTCTTTTTCCTGTAGGTTCTAATCTCCCAACCATCCGGACTGCAGACAGCAGCCGGCCAGCTTTGCAGTCGTTGCCGTACCCTTGCTTGAAATTTGAAAGCCGAAGTTTCCCATTGTTCTCGGGATAAAGGCCAGAATCCGCCCTGGTCCGCTACGTCCTGTAAGCCGGCCCTCAGTCTCCACCGCAGCCCACGCTCCCTCCCTCCCCTCCTGGTTCCCGCCTGCCTCCAAGCTGGTACCGCTTCCTGGACGGGTTCACTACCCAGCACCCATGTTGTCTCCTTCGGAACTCAGGATATTGTCCCTTCCTCGGGGAAGCCCTCCCTGGTGAGGCCAAGCTCCACTCCCCCTCATGCAGCCCCCTATCATCCACGACGTCTCTTTCAGTGCTCCGGTTTTATAAGCGCACACTCGGGAATACGGTAGCCTCGTAAACACGCGTAGCCGCGAGCTCGCAGCTCAATAGCTAATTGCGGAAGAAACGTACTGAGTAGTCGCCCGGCCGGTCCTCGCCCCTCCCCCTAGGGCTGCGCTGAGGCTGTTACGCATTAAGCAGGCGCCGCGGGGAGAGGAATCTCACCGCGCCTGCGCGAAAGGGCGCGCATGCGCAAAAGAACGAGCCCGCTGACAGATTGGCGGCGGCAGCGGCGGCGGCGGCCCTGGCCCTGGACTGCGGGGAATGGGAGTCCTAGGTCTCTGAGCGCCGCCCCCGCCTCCCTGCCCCCGACATGGCTCAGGAGAAGATGGAGCTAGACCTGGAGCTGCCTCCGGGTACTGGCGGGAGCCCGGCGGAGGGCGGCGGCGCTAGCGCCGGCGGGGGCCTCAGGAGGTCTAACAGCGCCCCCCTGATCCACGGCCTCAGTGACACTTCGCCGGTGTTCCAGGCCGAGGCGCCGAGCGCCAGGCGGAACAGCACAACGTTCCCGAACCGCCACGGCCTGCTGCTGCCGGCCTCCCCCGTCCGCATGCACAGCAGCCGCTTGCACCAGATCAAACAGGAGGAAGGCATGGACTTGATCAACCGAGAGACGGTCCACGAGCGCGAGGTGCAGAACGCAATGCAGATAAGCCACTCCTGGGAGGAAAGTTTCAGCCTGAGTGACAACGATGTGGAGAAGTCCGCCTCCCCGAAGCGCATCGATTTCATTCCGGTGTCACCAGCACCCTCACCCACCCGGGGGATTGGGAAGCAGTGTTTCTCACCATCCTTGCAAAGTTTTGTGAGTAGCAATGGATTGCCTCCAAGTCCTATTCCCAGCCCAACGACTCGATTTACCACCCGGAGAAGCCAGAGTCCCATCAACTGCATTAGACCAAGCGTTCTTGGACCATTGAAAAGAAAATGTGAAATGGAAACTGAGTATCAGCCAAAGAGATTTTTCCAGGGCATCACCAACATGCTTTCTTCTGACGTTGCACAGCTGTCAGATCCCGGTGTGTGTGTATCTTCTGATACCCTTGATGGAAACAGTAGCAGCGCCGGATCTTCTTGTAACTCACCAGCGAAAGTCAGCACTACCACCGACTCTCCTGTGTCGCCTGCCCAAGCGGCCTCTCCATTTATTCCAGTAGATGAACTTTCATCTAAGTGATTCACCCACCCATCTGAGACTCGGGGTGTTTTTTTTTTTTGCAATGGAGAGAAAAATCAAGTTGGAGCAAGCACTGAACTTTGTCAATTAATTTGAGGCTCTTTCCTATCTGACCCTTTTCCTTTTTTTGGAATTTCCTGAAATGTTGTTATTCTAGAGAACTTTTATGTCAGGTTCCTGCGGGATGCCCTTGAATTCAGTGTAGTAATATTTTCAGACGTTTTCCCAATAAGTGTGTTGAAGCATACGTCTTTATGCTGCTAATATGTTTAAATACATATGTTATCCCTTGATTTTTTAAAATAATTGAGAGCTCTATTTATTTATGGGATTATTAAGTTCTGATGCAAATATAAATGTTGAATTAATCAGCATAGTAAACTGATGTTTTAGAATTCCATATTTCATGCCCACACTAATTTTTAATATTACTTTTCAGTGATTGCTGATTTCTATTTGAAGAATAACTTCCGTATTTACAGCAGTTTTTTAAAAAGAATGTTAGTTATAACACATCAACCCAGTGGTGTCTCTTTTACCCAGGAGTCCTTGGATATATAATTTTCTGGGTTCATAAGTGGCTGGGAGGGGAAATGATGAGCAAAATATAAAAGCTTGCAACAAGTCTTTTAAAATTATATAATAGTAAACATTTAAGAAAAGCATTTTCTAATGAAATTTTAATGGGAATTCTAATTAGTCATGCAAATATCGCTACAGAAAAGTTAAAAAAAAAATTTTTTTTTTTTTTTTTAGACCAGAAAGTGCATTCTCTCGGGTATAATCCTGAAGTGACACGGGCCAGTGCCTTGCAGTCTCAGCCCACTGTACATAGGCTGAGACCAGGTTCTTTTACCACTGCAAACTTAAAAGTTTTTCAAACATAGAAAATGTGGGAAGCTCTGTTGGACTTCACCAGGGCCCCCAGGCAGATAAAAGTCTCTCGTTGATTGACACGCTTTAAAATATCCAATTGTGCCTCAGTGAAAATCCTTGCCACCAAGGAGCCAGAGCAACTTTTGGCCACCTTTCTGTCCTGCCCATCTGTCACCTTCCGGGTTTTCCCTGGCTCAGGAGGGAAGCAGCTGTTTCCTTGCCAACAGGTCCTTCCCCCCCCCCCCACCTCCCAACGAACTAGGGCATCATCGGTTAGACAGAGGTACAGTGTAACTTGGATTTCTGACAGTGAGCAACCACAGAAGTGTGGAGTCATGTCAGGAACCTCTAGTTAAAGCTGTAGCTGGAGTCGACTGCCTTGGGATTGCCGATTGATTGAGGGTCGGTGACGTGCAAGAGAAAAATCAGTGGAGGGTCACGTAGGTAAATCATTGCTTAACTTAGGTGTCGTTTAGGTAGAGTTCTGAAATGTTCTTTTCCTTGCCTTGTTACAACTAAGACAAAATACGGAAATATTTAATAACAAACGTTTCTATATTATACTTCCTATATCTTCCTTTACTGGATAGAAAGAATGGCAGCAAAAGGAGAAGGGGAAAAAATAAAAGAGAGACCAATACAAAAAGCTCCGACTTAATCTTTAAGTTCACTGCTTACAGAGACTTTTAACGATTGTGTGGAATTTTTACAGCTATGAGAATAAATGGAACTGGTCAGCTTTTGAAAGTTGCCTTAAGAATTCAGTGAAATTATGTCAAGGGTAAGATTGTTTATATAGGCTTAAAATTCTCTGTTCTGGGTAATGGTTCACATGCTTCAGTCTTGACCTTGTTCCTCAAATTCAAACCTATATATCCAGCTTCCTGTTGGGTACCTTAACCTGCTTCCAGAGGTACTTTAACCTCAGCATCCCCAGAACAAAATGTATCCTCTTCTCATTGAACCTGTTCTCGAATTACCTAAATTGATGTCCTCACTCTCTCATTTTCTAAACTAGAAACCATGAGAAGCATTTTTGACTTTCTCTTTTTCCTGTCACATCCAGCTTAATCACTTAAGTTCTGTTTACTGAAATGAATCTCCAGCCTCTCCTCTTCTCTCTTTCTTTTGCCTCTGAGCTTATGTTCCAGCCTAAGGTGGTCTCACCCATTTTCTCACCCTCCTTTGGACGCAGTCTCCACACGGCCTCTGAAGTGATCTTTGTCAAGTAGAAACCTTGCTTTGTTTTCACCTTCCTGCTTGAAAACTTCCTTTGCTTCCCCATTTCCCACAGTTTAGGGAATGCTTTCTCTAGCCTGGCATGTAATAAGGTCCTTCATGAACTGGCCATCCTGGAAAACCACTGTACAACTCTGCTTATCCTATCCCAATACACATCCTTCCTTCTCACTCTGCAAACACTAGACTACTTGATGGTCCTTAAATACGCCATGTACTTTCATGTGTTTGTGCCTTTGGATGGATTGTTCCTTCTCTTTAAAATGCCATTCCTATCCTTTTCAGCCAGGCAAATGCTTTGGTTCTTTTTATTGCCTGTTAATTTTAACTATGAAAGAATGTATACCTGCTGATTATAAAAATATTCAAACAATGCAGTTATCTGTGGAGTAAAAAAATGAAAGTCTGCCGTTTATTATGTAAAATTCATCTTCCCTTCCCCTAGGTAATTTCTGTTAATTCAGTATATATTGTACGAGGTGTTTTACTCCTCATTTGCACGTATATATGTGTATAAATTCAGGAAACCGACATGTCATTGACCTCTCTTTTCCCTTCTTTCCTCCCGTCTTCACCAAGTCTTAGCTGATTTTCTCTTCCAGAATCTGTGTGGACTGCCACCCTGACCTAGGCTTCCATCATTTTCCTCTTAGACTTCCCAAGTAGCCTCCTAATTCCCACTTGTCCCTACACCACTCACTCTGGTTGGCTATCCATTCGTTCTCCATACAGCAAGCAACTACAGTAATCCTTTTAAAATTGCACATGTGATCCTTCCATCCCCTAGCTTAAAGCTTTTCATTTGCTTCCTGGTGTACCAAATCGTATTGATTCTGGCCTAGGAGGCCCTAAGGGAACTGACCCTTGGTGCTCTGTCCCCTTGTTTTCTGTACCCGATTCTCACTGGCCTGCTTTCTTGTTAAAGACAGCATCTTCTCTGCTATTTTATGGTCCTTTTGCCAGATCGTTTTTTCTGAAAGTATAGGGAAACCTTTATTTCTCTAAGCTTATTTGTCTATATGGTTGGTAAATTTTAAATCAGATGTAGCTCTAAGAGTTTATAGAGACCATTTACATGACCACATTCTTGTTCGTAACGTTAGTCATTACTTTGTAAAATGTGAGGACTTAGCTCATGTAAGAATTATCCTTCAAAGAAACATTTTTAAGGTATTAGTATTGCTGTGCTATCAACTTTGTGCTCGAAGTCCCAAAGCACCTATCCACATTTAGTTAAAGTTCAGTTTTATGTAAGAAACGTCTGTGGTATGGTTCCCTTTATTATATTTGTGAAAAACAATGAAAATGGAAAAAATAATGAACGGTCACCAAATACACAGATGTTGGGTGTCCCAACCTATAAACGTACTTAAAAGATTGCTTATAATCAAGAATAATCTGTATCACGTTGCATTCCACTGATTCACATTTATTACATTAGGTCAACAGGTCACACTCCTACGGCAAGAGACCACTCTTAGATATTTGGCAGTAAGGTGGGAGAAAGTGTCAAGGCTTATAAGGGAAACAGAAATAGGGATTTTTTTTTTTTTTTTTTTTTTTTTTTTTTTTTTGTATAGCCATCTTTATGGAGGAGTAGGAAACGTTTGAAGACCCAAGAGAGAGGTGGGAGACGGGAATAGTTTCCAGAACAACAAACCAAGGAAGATGTAACTTCTATTTCCTGAGTAGCATCAGTGAATAGAAGAAGGGGTTGGCCTGAGAAAGGAGGTCTGAAGGCAGAAAGGAGAGCAGGAAGGCTGGGCAAAGATACCAGTACCTGCCGAATTGATTTGCTATTGCAGAAGTTTATGGGTGGGGAAGAAGGTGTCTGAGAAGTAGAAAGAACTTGTATCTGATTGCTTCTTGTTTTCCAGTTATCAAGTAGTCTAGGATATTCAGGGGCGGGCGGGAGTAGATTCAGAAGCTTGAGCAAAGGAAAGATTTAATGTTGCCTCTGTGAAATTCCATAAAGCAGTGACTTAAGGTCAAGAGGAAGGTTTATGAGGCCACATTGGATGGCTGGTTGCAGTTGGATGGCAGGTGCAGAAGAAATGGATTGGATTGACCTAGGTTTGGGCATTGGTTAAGTAGATCTGGGTTGAGTCCAGTGTTTGAAGCAACTAAAGCTTCTGCTAAAAGTGTAGCTGAATTGCTGGCCGGGGCCTTGAGGATGGTAAGAGAAGTCAGCAGTGGGTGATGGATGAGGCCCCTCTCTTCACGGCCTTGCTTACGATCAGCCGTGGCAGTGCACACAGAGAATCGGACCTCACTGCAGAACTCTCGCTTCAGCTTTGCCCGTATTTTTCACGGCTCATTTTGTTTTGTTAGAGAATCGATCCTAAATCAGCAAGGCTTGAGTTGCACTTACAAAAATAAATAAATAAACAATTTAAGTCACATTGCTCACTGTAGCCAGGCCAGCTCTTTATTCCTCCCCTAACTTGGCATCCAAGTAGAAAATTTTCTTAAAGGCTGAAATGACATATATATATATATACACACACACACACACACACACACACACACACACAAAATTGTATATAAGGTACTTGCTATGTGGCAGGCACTATTCTAGGTACTAAACAAATCTATTTACTCCTTATCACTATCATCTGAGATAGATGCTGTTATCCTCGTTTTACAAATGAGGAAGAGAGGTTAGTGCTCAGGTTTCAACGTTTATTTTATTTTTTTTGGGACAGAGAGAGACAGAGCATGAACGGGGGAGGGGCAGAGAGAGAGGGAGACACAGAACTGGAAACAGGCTCCAGGCTCTGAGCCATCAGCCCAGAGCCCGACGCGGGGCTCGAACTCACGGACCGCGAGATCGTGACCTGGCTGAAGTCGGACGCTTAACCGACTGCGCCACCCAGGCGCCCCGGTGCTCAGGTTTCTAAATGTGGGAGGTAGGCAGCGTATAGTCGCAGTTAAGAGCACAGGCTGTGGAGCCCAGTGGCGGTGGTGAGGATTAAATGGGTCCGTATATCTCAAGTGGAGCAGTGCTGGGCAGTTTCTTTAGAAGTGTCAGCTGTCATTATCCCCGTGGCTGTGGTGGTTGTCCTGATTGTCATCTAGAGAGGATGTGCCAAGGAAGCTTTTCTTGATCACCCTTGCGTGGTGAAACTCCTGCATTCACACCGGTAACAGTGTGCTCTCTATTCAGGGCATCCCATCCTTTTATGAGCTGAGTGTTTTCCGTGTTGGAGAGTCTTTCTCATAACCACCATGTTCCTTTGTAACTTTCACCGTTGAATTCAAGGCTGTGGCTCTGGAAAAGGCGGAACAAGCCTTCTCTCTCTTTTTTAGGCGATGGCCCTTCCTTGACGGATCAGAAACACTGATCCTCTGTAATTACCTTCTCTTGCTTCTGGATTTGAGAAATCTTGAGCAGTTTTTTCAGTGTATTCCCCACCCCTGAAGATTTTCGCAAGATTGTGATCCCTTCCTTCAGTACTCCTTGCCTTCCCCAGTGGGAAAATGGAAGATGGCCTGCTAACATGAGCCATTGCCTGTAATGATAATTAATAAGAATTAGCACTCATTTATTGAATGCTAAATTGAGCCCCTAGACACTATTTCCAGTGCTTTGTATGTATGTTTCATACATGAGATGAGAAAAACAAGTACATTTTCTCAAGCCTGTATTCTTTTGTTTTTTTCCTTTTGAATTTAGGGTTTTTTTGTTTTGTTTTGTTTTTTTTCTTACGTACAGAATTTTTCCTTACTTGAGATAAAGCACGTTTCCAGCTGGCTAGTGCTGTCCCTTGTATGTTGAGTCAAATGATATGTTGATGTAAAATGATGGCTTTAGACGTTGTTACATAGTAGAGGATGCTCTGAGAATTGTTTTTTTTAGTAATAGTTAAAAGTAAATTAGTATAGAAAGAAATTAGGATTTGCATATTTCTTAACTGATTTGCTATTTGAAATAGGAAACCCCCAACCAAAATAAATTTTAGACTGTTTCCTTAAACACACACACACACACATTTGTATATACACTCTCTCTTATATATATATATATGCTTTGTTATATCTGAATTATACAGTATCTTTGGTTGTCCTTAGATTGTCATTCCTAGGTCAACAAAAAAAAAACAACATTTAGATGCCCCCCCCCCAAATTAGCCCTGTAGGTTAGAAATGTGTATTTTTTTCCTTTTGTAAATTGAAATATAATTAACATACAGTGCTATAGTAGTTTCAGGGACACAATATAATGATTCAACCATTCTATATATTAGTGCTCTTCGACATTAGCGTGCTCTTAATCCCTTTTACCTGTTTAACCCATTCCCCACCCACCGCCTTCCTGGGAGCCACCAGTTTGTTCTTTGTGTTTAAGAGTCTGGTTTTTGTGTTGGTTTCTTTGTGTGTTTTCTTTCTTAAATAACACATAGGAGTGAAATCATATGTTATTTGTCTCTGGCTTATTTCACTTAGTCTTATACCTTCTACGACCATCCATGTTGTTGCAAATGCAAGATCTCCTTCATTTTTATGGCGGAGTAATATTCCGTTGTACATACCACATCGCCCTCACCCGTTCTTCTGTCGACGGATACTTGAGGTGTTTCCACCTCTTGACTTTTGTAAATAATGCGGCAATAAACACGGGGGTACGTATATTCTTTTGAATTCGTGTTTTTGTTTTCTTGGGGCAGCTACACAGTAGGGGAAACCCTGGATTATAATTCTCATTTAAAATTTTTGAGGAACTTCCATACTGTTTTCCACAGTGACTGCGCCAGTTTGCATTCCAGCAACAGCGCTCATGGGTTCCTGTTTCTCCACATCCTCACCGACGTGATTTCTTGTCTTTTTGAGTGGAGCCATTCTGTTGAGGCGATACCTCCTCATGGTGTTGGTTTACTCTTCCCTGATAATTAGTGATGTTGAGCATCTTTTCACGTGTCTGTTGGCCATCTCTATGTCAGCTTGGGGAAGATATCTATTCAGGTCCTTTGCCCATTTTTAAATCCGATTGTATGTTATTTTGGTGTCGCGTTGTATGAGTTCTTTATATATTTTGGATATTAACCCTTACCAGATACATCATTTGCAAACCACAAAACTCCCAGAAGGCCCCATAGGCAGTGATCTCTTTGACATGGGCCATAGGAACATTTTTATGTGTCTCCTCAGGCAAGAGAAACAAAAGCAAAAATAAACTCTCAGGACCATACCAAAATAAAAAGCTTTTTGCACAGCAAAGGAAGCTGTCAACAAAATGACAAGGCAACCTACTGAATGGGGGAAAATGTATCTTTTTTTAGAGGAAAAGTAAGCAGGATTCAAAGGAGGATCCAAAACCTTTTATTGCCTAATAACATGCTTGCCTTCTTTCTCTACAAGAATCCTCCCCAGAGGGCAGACATTTAAATTCAGAACAATTGAGCAATCTCTGAGAAACTTTATTCTTTTTTTTTAACTTCACCTCATAGAAAATCAGTGCTGAATGAAAGGACCCCAAAAGGAAAACTTGCCTTTCAATACATTTTCGAATTTGTGCTTAGACTTCACATTTCGTGGTGACATGTCCCTACGTTAGACATTTTGAATTTTTTTAACGCTTATTCATTTTTGAGAGAGAGACAAAGCATGATCGGGGGAGGGGCAGAAAGAGAGGGAGAGACAGAATCCGAAGCAGGCTCCAGGCTCTGAGCTGCCAGCACAGAGCCCCAGGTGGGGCTCGAACTCACAAACCGTGAGATCGTGACCTGAGCTTAAGTCAGATGCTTAACCCACTGAGCCACCCAGGCGCCCCTCTTTATTTTTTTTAATGTTTATTTATTTTTGAGAGAGAGAGAGAGATTGAGAGCCAGGGAGGTGCAGACAGAAAGAGATGTAAAATCCAAAGCAGGCTGCAGCCTCTGAGCTGTCAGCATAGAGCCCCATGCGGGGCTTGAACTCAAACCATGAGATCATGACCTGAGCCGAGGTCGGATGCTTAGCCAAGTGAGCCACCCAGGCGCCCCTAAACATTTTGAAATAAACCATTGAAAGGCATAGTTTGTTCTAAAGGATTAGTTGTCATTTTAGAAGTTCAGCAAATCTTTTTTTTTTTTTTTTTAATGTTTATTTACGTTTGAGAGAGAGAAAGAGCATGCTTGTGCGAGCAGGGGATGGGACAGAGAGAGACAGAGACAGAATCCAAAGCAGGCTCCAGGCTCTGAGCTGTCAGCACAGAGCCCGATGTGGGGCTCGAACTCAGGAACAGTGAGTTCATGGCCCGAGCTGGAGTTGGATGCTCCACCGACCAAGCCACTTGGGTGTCCCAGAAGTTCAACAAATCTCTGAAAACACTTCAGAAGTGACTTTTGGTCCTATAGCTTGATTGTGAAGATAATTTTGTAACAGAGAATATAGACAGATAACATCAAATACTCAAGTTTTGTGTATGTCCAGCCTAACGCACACAGCACATGCACACATTCACGTGTTTGGAAGCACACACACCTGACCTACTTCATGACCCTTGATCTGTGTGCCTGGAGCCATATTTAGCTTTCTTCCCATTTTAGATTACCTCTAGTTTCCCCCTCCTATTTCCAAGTGCTACCCTACAAGAGAAGTAACCTCTCTGTGCCTGAAATCAAGTTCTCTTTTATGGACGTCTGCAAGAAGTGCTTAGGGAGATGGAAAATCCCTCCTTAACAAAAAACCTAGGACTGAAACCAGAAAACAGAGAACCTCATTGCGTTTATGGACCTGCGAAAGTTCGGCTCTGTATCAGTGCCAGGGATGTTCTGGGTTGTTTCCAGTTGCCTACAATGGTCTTCCAAGCCAAACTAACGTCTAGGGCTTGGCTCACAAAGGCATGTTGTGAAAGAAGACGATTGAGAAAGATCTTTTGTGCCTTCTGAAAGTAGAGTGGTTGGTTGAGGTAACCATTCCTGTGATTCAGGCGGTCCCTCCCCCTCGCTTTTAGGAGAAGGAACAGTTTTGCTGTTGGAGTGCCGGGAGGATGACGGGAATTCTAGAATGCCAGATGGCCATTGAGCGTTGGTATCTTCCGAACGGGAAATCTTCCGAACGGGAAATCTTCCGAACGGGAAAACGGGATATTTGGGAGGGAGTGCGAGTGAAAGATGGTGGGTGGGTCGGGTATTTCTGTTGGCACAGAAGTGCTCCAAGTGAGCCCTCTCTTGGACTCTTGCGAGCTCCTTGTTGACTGGAGAGCGACCTTCACGGTGGTTTTCTTTGTGGACCTTTGTTGAGTCTTTTCTCCACTCCTTGGGGGATTTGGAGTTGAATCAGGATCTGGTTTATGAATTTTTTGGAGCGTCTTTCTTGAATGTTCTCTTCTTTTGAGTCTTCTGGGGGAAAAAAAAAAAACAACAGTAAATGCTAATAATAAGAATGATCCTTGTCAGGTTTCTTTGAGTCAAGAATTACAGTTCTTGGGGCTCCTGGGTGGCTCGGTCGGTTACGCGTCCAACTTTGGCTCAGGTCATGATCTCGCGGTTCGTGGGTTCGAGCCCCGCATCGGGCTCTGTGCTGATAGCTTGGAACCCGGAGCCTGCTTCGGATTCTGTGTCTCCCTCTCTCCCTCTCTCTCGGCCCCTCCCCCGCTCTCTCCCTCTCTCTCGGCCCCTCCCCCACTCACACTCTGTCTCTCTCTTAAAAATAAACAAACATTAAAAAAAAAAAAAGAATTCCACTTCTTGCTGTGCTTTACCGTGCCAATTTCTACTGGGTTTCTAACTCTGAATTAAAATTCTATACCTGTCTATATAGTCTTCCTCAAGGCCCCATTTTACCACACTGCTTGCTACGAGGTATTTCTGAAATGCAGCATGAAATGCTACCCTCCAACTACAGGATTAAATCAAATTATGCAGCGGGAGTGTAAGAAGACCTCCCCACCTCCATGTATCCCCTGAATTCCAGGACTCTAGCTACACTGAGCTTGCCTGAGGCCCCCCGGGGCTTCACGTTCCCATCTGCTGCCTGTGTTGTGGCAAGCTGTGTCCTCTGCTGAAAGTGGCTCTTACTCCCTTCTTCTTCTACGGTCTGTACCAACCTTCTTTCATTAACCCCTTCAAAACTTAGTCCAAGAGGTACATGTTCCGGAAAGCCTTTTCTGATGGCCCCCGCCTCTGCAGCCCTGGTCAGTGAGATGGCTTTCTTCTCTGATCCTTTTCTACCTGATGTTTCCTTCTGTGAAGTCCATTAACAGGTTGCCTCGTATTTGTGTGGTTTCTTGTCTCTCTGCCATGTGCATAAACAAAGCCTCAGCCTTTTATTTTTGTCCTTACTACCTGTGCAGAGCACATTATAGTTGCTGAAACTTACATTGAATGGATGATTAACGGATGGATAAATGGATGAACGAGTGGTACAGACTATTTTTAAGGAATCCAGCCATGTGGCCGAACTCTTTATGGTTTGCTAAGAGACTAGAAATTGACTTTTTGAGCGCTTTTGACTTGAGCACCTATCACGTGCTTCACACTGGCTAGCCTCTTAGAATACATCAGTGGACAAAACAGAGACTCAGGCCCCTGTAGAGCACATGTTCTGTTTACATTCTAACAGGATAGAGGGAAAGGTGACCACAAACATAGTAAGTACATGATATATAGAGTGAGGAGCAGTACGGAGGTCAGGGCGGCTGGAGAAGAGTTACTGAAGGGCAGGATAGTCGGAGGGGCTTAGAGAGGTGCACAGGAGGAGGGATTGTTGCAAATGTACGTGATGTAGGGTCTCGTGCACCGTGGAAAAACATTGGCTTTGATTATGAGAGATGGAGAGCCGTTGTGGAACTTGGTGCATACAATTGACATGATCTGTCCTAAGTTTTTTTTTTTTTTTTTTAAGTATGAAATTTATTGTCAAATTTGTTTCCATATAACACCCAGGGCTCATCCCAACAGGTGCCCTCCTCAGTGTCCATCACCCACCCTCCCCTCCCTCCCGCCCCCCATCAGTCCTCAGTTTGTTCTCAGAGTTTAAGAGTCTCTTATGGTTTGGCTCCCTCCCTATTTTTTTTTCCTCCCCCTCCCCCATGGTCTTCTGTTAAGTTTCTCAGGATCCACATAAAAGGACCACACTTGCTGGGTTGACAGTAGGCTCTGAGAGGCAGGCGTAGAAGCAGGGGCACCTGTCAGGAGGCTTTCTGACAGTCCAATAAGAGATAGTGATGGCTTGGTTGAAGGTGGTCGCATTGGAGGTGGGGAGAAGTGGTTAAACTCTATATTTTGAAGGTAGAGCCAACAGATTTGAGATAGTCACATGATAATTCCAAGGTTTGGGGCCTGAGGAACTGGGGGAATAGAGCAGCCATCATCGCCTGAGATGTGGAAATCTATGAGTACAGTCAGATTTTTTTTTTTTTTTTTTGGCTGGGTTTGTGGACCTTGGGGGCATCAGTTCCTCCATTTTGGATGTTAGGCACATGATCCTTTTTAGACATTCAAGTGGAGATATCAGGTGAGCAGTGAGATATCTGAGTCTGCAGTTCATGAGAGGGGGCTGGGTTGGAAATACACACTTGGGAGTCCTCTGCCTGTGGAAGGTGTTTAAAATCAAGAGCACCCTTGAGATCCCTCAGGGTCAGTCCCATGGAAGGCAGCTATGCTCACCACTGTGCCACCAACGCAAGGGTCAGTCACATGACTGTGTGCCAAGAACAGAAGAGTAAGAAATGAACCTTGGAGCACTCTGTGACGTTAAGAGGTCAGGAAGAGGAATGAGAAGGAGCAACCAGGGAGGTAGGAAGGCGAAGACAGTATGGTGTCCTGGAAACTTGGGTGAAGAAAAGTGTGAAAGGTGATGGAGCCGTCTGGGACGCCCATCGCAGCTGATCTGACAAGGACAACTGATGGCTGAGCGCCGATTTGGTAACATGTATATTAGGGCGGCCTCCCAAAGAGTCCTTGCCTTGGAATGGTGGTGTAGAAGCCCCATCAGAGTAGCAGGAGCCAAATTGAGCCACATGGCTCAAGAAAGAGATCGGATCCTTGAGGATAAAGATGAGCCAAAGTAAGGGTCATCCTTCCTCTCTTTCTTATTGGGAAACTGTTTTTAAGCGTTTCCCAGGAAGTGTCTTTACCTATATATGATTATAGTCTGGGGGGAAAAAAAACAAGGCCAAGTCACAATTTCTTGACTTGTTTGTTTGTTTTGCGTTATTGTGAGGGGGGGAAAGATCTGTAAATGTTTTGACCCCACACATGACTAAACTGCAAAAGCTAAAGGCTTAACTGATTGGCTTCCTTCATGAATTCATCGGATTTCGTTTTATTCCCTTGTCGTCTATTTTTGATGGCTTTTTTCCACTTATAAACTGAAATTGAGTTCCACACCCGTGACACAATTACTTCTGTGAGTTTGGCCCAGTTTCTTAACCCAGAGACATGTTCCTCTTCAGTGAGTGCTGTTATTTATTTATTTATTTATTTATTTTTAAGTAGTTCATTGTCCTCTTAGATTTTATTCAGGGACCGATTTTTTTTTTTTCTTACTCCTTTTCAAAATTCTTGCCGAACGGTGGGAGAGGACAGCGCCAGTGATGATAAGGAAGAAAGAATGCCTTCCTCACGTGGAATGGCTCAGACCTCATTCTAAGTATAAAATACTATCAAATTCGTTCTTGCGGGTTGGGCGGCGTGTCCCGATCCTTCATAAAAGAGGACTCAGGGACGTCCAAGCCTTATTTGTACCCGGGACGCAACAGTGCCTGCTCTGGGGTCCGCTCTGTCCTGATACCGCGTTTCTGTCTTTGGAGACTCCAGTCAAGCACTGCTCATTCCGTGGGGCCGCCTCTGCTTCTCCGGGCTCTCAGTAGTCTGGGTTTCCTCCGAATCACCGTAGTGCCTGCTGCCTGGGGCTCTTTGTCCTTTTCAGCCTGTGTTTGGGGGTGGGGGTGGGGGGTCCTAAAGTAATGGTTCCACAGCACAGTTTCTGCAGACTGGTAGAACTGCATTCCAGACCTAGCCTTCCCACTTCCCAGCTCTGTGATTTTCCGCAAACTGCTTAATCTCTGTGCCTCTTAGTCTGCTCACCTGTTAAATGGGAATAGCCCCTAGCTCAAAAGTAGGATTAGAGGGATTATAAGGCATGTAAAATTATTTACCTGGAAACTGGTAGCTTGAATGAGTGGCAACCTGAAGAGTATGTATCATATGTGAAATAATCCCCTATCTTGACGGCACATTTCCTGGAAGAAAGGGACACTGGCTTATGTATCTTTCCTCATACCAATGCTTATCCTTAGGAAGAACTCAGTAAGTGTTTATTATTGGTGGTCGTTGGTGCTTGGGAAACCGGGGATGTGTGCTCACGGAAAACTGAGATATGCGTGTCATAATGTATTTGATTATTGCATCCCGGTGAGTACTTCAGGCTTTTGGATATCTTCTAGACTAAAATCCATACGGTGCACAGTCTTCGGGAGTGATGTTACAAATTTTATGGTACATGAAGTCGATAAGCTTCCCTTCTAGTTTTCCAAACACTCGTGAAAATGCCGAGTTTCTTCCTTCTTGACATTTCACAGCCTAGAATAAAGAAATGTGCTTTAACTTTGACACAGTCTATGAAATTCTGTATAATTAGACGAGGAGCTTAGATGACTTTTAAGTAAACTTTTTTAAGCCATGTATTTCAATACTGTGAAAGAAGACTAAAAGCAAGTATCCACGTAGGCTAAAATACACACACACACACCTACTTTCTAACGATAAAGCAATATAGGTTCCTGTTACAAACTTCAGAAAATTCCAGCAAGCAAAAAAAGTACACTTCACTGAGACGCCCCTGTGTATACTCCCATGTGGATTATTCTGCGCTTTTTCTATGATTGAAAATGTGTATGTAATTTTCGCCCCCAAATGGCATCATACTGCATACTCAGCCCCATAAACTCTGCTATTTCTCATGTAATATGCAATTAAGTTTTGTCCACTCTAGAAACTTTTTTTTTCCAAGTCAGTTTTGAATGATTTATTTAACAGTCATGTTTGGAGCTTATGTGTGTGACTGGAAAAGGAAAAAAAAGTGTAGTTCTCAGAAAATAAGTGTTGCAGATTTTTTTTTTTTCATGAATCTGCAACAGCCTTTTTCTCATTTGATCCAGACTAGACAGTTATGGCAGTGTCGTCAGGAAAATGTTGCTTTTTATCTCCTGAACTAGAATGATCCGTAATTCGGGGCTAGTCAGGTCACCAGTAGGTGGGTTGTTATGCCTCTGTCATTTCCGTGGAAGAAAGACTGAAACATAGGGAGTGGGTGGTGGTTGGTGAAGGAGGCCAGTGTTAAATAGGTATCTACCCCACACACTTATGGCCACCACTGTTTCCATCTTTCATAGTTCTGGCAACTTTAGATCCTAATTTTCTAAGTTATTCAAGATATCACATATTACCTCCAACGGCCCATTGAAACATCTCAGAAATCTTGACATTGAAACTAGTATAGTTCTGTTTCATGCACTTAGAGATGACAAATGACAAAATTCCTTCATGAAGTTATGTCTTTTTTGATATGATTCTTTTTTTTATTATGAAATTTATTGTCAAATTGGTTTCCATACGACACCCAGTCCTCAGCCCAACAGGTGCCCTCCTCAATGCCCATCACCCACCCACCCCACCCTCCCACCCCCCATCAACCCTCAGTTTGTTCTCAGTTTTTAGGAGTCTCTTATGTTTTAGCTCCCTCCCTCTCTAACCATTGTATGAAGTTATATTTTTAAGTATTAGGGTTATAAAATGTGCTCACCAAATTTATAGGTGTTCAGAGAAGGAATAGTAGAGGTGACTTAATCATTCATTTTACAATAATGTCTGATGAATACCTACAACGTAGCTGGCACTGTGCTAGAAGCTGGTGTTACAAAGAAGGATGGGCAGGGGCGCCTGGGTGGCGCAGTCGGTTAAGTGTCCGACTTCAGCCAGGTCATGATCTCGCGGTCCATGAGTTCGAGCCCCGCGTCAGACTCTGGGCTGATGGCTCGGAGCCTGGAGCCTGGAGCCTGTTTCCGATTCTGTGTCTCCCTCTCTCTCTGCCCCTCCCCCGTTCATGCTCTGTCTCTCTCTGTCCCAAAAATAAATAAAAAACATTGAAAAAAAAATTAAAAAAAAAAAAAAGAAGGATGGGCAAATCCTTAAGCTGCTCTTTGTAGGGTCCATGCACTTACAAATAACTACCAAACAGTGCTAGTACTTTGTCGCAATATGTAATGGACTTATTTCCCACATGGTACAGCCACATGGTACAGGAATCCAGAAGAAGGTAATAACAAAGGTGTTTCTAAAGGAAGCAACTCTATTTTGTCAGGTTGATAAGTGAATGGGTGTAAGAGGAGACAAGGGGAACCTCAGAAGAGTTATCCAGCTATGTGAAAGAGTATATTCTAGGAATTTCCAGCAAACAAGAATCGCAGTCCTCATTTAAAACAATTAATTCTTGGGGCACCATGGGTGGCTCAGTCGGTTAAGCCTCCGACTTCGGCTCAGGTCGTGATCTCCCACTTTGTGAGTTCGAGCCCCGTGTCGGGCTCTGTGCTGACAGCTCAGAACCCGGAGCCTGCTTGGGATTCTGTGTCTCCCTCTCTTTCTGCCCCTCCCCCGCTCACACTCTGTGTCTGTCTCCTTCAAAAATAAATAAACATTAAAAACAATTTAAAACAACTCTTGAGTTTAAAATTTTTCTTTACTATTTTCATGTTTTCTTATTTCTTTGTGTCTGGTTAAAAAAAAAAAACAACCCTGATTGTTTATTGGTATATTCCTTTTTATAAATTTATTAAATCATTGGATCCTAAAAAAGTAAATGAAACAGACATGCCTTCGTAAGGTGTTCTTGTAACTACCTCCCATCTCAGTGACATGCTTTTTTCTTCTGCCTTGGATTTAATAGGTTAGAATTATGACTGCAGATTCCAGGAGATAGAAGGATAGACTAGACAAAGAATATGTGGTTTAAATTATTTACTAAATTTTTCATTCTCTTAGTAATACTCCGAACCACGGACAAGATTGCTGTGTATATCTGTTGATTTCAGCATTGGAAGAGCCTCATAGGCTCTACATTCTGAGATTTGAAACAAAGTAGATTTACAGCAGAAATGAACCAGAGGTTTAGACTAAATAGATACGTTGTAAGAGAGCCATAATGACCTTATTTAAATATTTTCCACATTAAAGAAGGCATATAGTCCTATGATGTTACTGCCATAATTTTTTTAATAAATGAATTTGCATTCATAATTTTTTTTTTAATTTTTTTTTCCAACGTTTATTTATTTTTGGGACAGAGAGGGACAGAGCATGAATGGGGGAGGGGCAGAGAGGGAGGGAGACACAGAATCGGAAACAGGCTCCAGGCTCTGAGCCATCAGCCCAGAGCCCGACGCGGGGCTCGAACTCACGGACCGCGAGATCGTGACCTGGCTGAAGTCGGACGCTTAACCAACTGCGCCACCCAGGCGCCCCATAATTTTTTTTTTTAATGTTCCATGGAATGCTACGTACCAGCCGATGGGAATACTTGAAGAAAATAATCTTTCGGAGTCCGGATTTGAATTAAACTTCCTCCAAATATAATGATTTATTATTAATTTTGAGCTTGTTTTATAATCAAGGATTTTTAAAAATTTTCTTAGGATTTACTTGTTTACTTTAGAGAGTGAGTGAGTGCACAAGCAGGGGAGAAGCGGAGAGAGAGAATATCTTAAGTAGGCTCCACACTCAGCATGGAGCCCTACAGTGAGACCGTGACCTGGGCTGAAATCCAGAGTCAACATTTAACCAAGTGAGCCATCCAGGCACCCCAGCAAGGACTTTTTTTTTTTTTTTTTAAGTTTAAGAAGCTTAACTCACAAAAGTTTGGAGAGTAATAAATAGGGTGTATTTCTAATATGGTTGTCACATTGTTCACTGGGTAAATATTTCTTGAGCACCTACTATGGGCCAGATCCTGAGCTGTCATTAACAATTTTATGTCTTGTTTCTAAGAGACACATTAATCCCCTGGCTTCATGGAGCTTATATTATTGTGAGGGGAAAT
Source organism: Herpailurus yagouaroundi (assembly GCF_014898765.1). NCBI lineage: Eukaryota > Metazoa > Chordata > Mammalia > Carnivora > Felidae > Herpailurus > Herpailurus yagouaroundi. The sequence goes on along the minus strand of NW_024412430.1, from coordinate 11,759,716 downwards.
GGACATCCTCCCTTACCCCCGCAGAAAGAGAGACTCACAGACAGGTAGTGAAATCATTTACATGCCAATGACAATAAAGGTTGGGAAGGAAATACACAAGGGGCTGAGAGTAGAGAAGCAGTTTGGGAGAGGGTGAAGGGAAGGACAGCATGAGGTGAGGTTGAAAAGCGAGGTCGGCAGAAGCTCTTACAGGGTTTTAGAGGCCAAGGTGAGCAGTTGGAATTTTATTCCGAATGCAGTGGGAGAAGCATTAAAGGCGTTTTGGGAAGGGAATGATCTGAAAGATTTTCTCGGATGATCATCTGGCCCTGTGGAGAAGGGAGGCAGGGAGACCAGGACGAGGCAGTTGCGTTAGACTAGGCGAACGGTGCTGGTCTCGGGGCTGAAGGATAGCAGAAGGTGGAGAGGAGAGGTGGTTCTGAGAAATCAGCAGGACTGGGGGAAGGGTGGGGGAGGAGGGCAAGAGAGAAATCCGGGATGATGCCTAGTTTACTGACTTGAGTAAAAAGGGGGCGTTGGACGGGCTGGGGAGGTCAGAAGCGACGGGAGTAGAGCGTTGGTGACCCTTCTATTATTCCAAATGCTTTGGCATGGCACGCAAGACCTTCCCTGCAGAACCTTCTGGAATCATGCCAGTATCCCTGGATGGGCACTGTAACACAGAACTGCTAATTTCCAGAAGACACTATGTTGTCCCACCTCCACGCCTTTGCAAATGCTGCTCCTATGCCCTGGAAACACTCATTCTAGCTTCTTTCTACCTTGCTGTGTGCGAGCCATCGTTTCCGATACAACTTATGTGGGCCCCACCCCCTCAGGGGAGCCTTTCCGGAGTCCAGGCCCCATGCCCCTTCCATACGCTCCTCTGAGCAACCTGTGTCCACCCTGTCTGAGCACAGATTGCATGGTTTTGTGGCTGCTGGGTGGACCTTTGTCTCTTAGGCAGTACTGTCCTGGAACCCAGGCAAAGGGGGGGCCCTTCCCTGGAACCCCTAACCTAGGTCTTGTCCTTGAAAGGGCCTCTCTCTAGCCCTTCTCTGACTGCACCCCTTTTCCATGGGGCCACAAGTCTGAGAAGCCCAGGGGATGTGCCCAGCAGAAGCGCATGTATTCCTCTCTGTGCCATGCTCCATGGAACCAGGACCCCACCTTCCAGAATTCTCCGCACTAATGATACTGAGCCTCCTTTGAGGGCCTCTTTTCCAGGTCCCTCCTCTTGAAGGGCAGCCATGGCCCCAGTGACTACACCCTTGAGTCTGAAGGACGGGGAGCATCTTCCACAGGGCTGTCCACACATATGCACGCAGGTCCCTTTGAGACGTGGGACAGAGCTGCGGTGGGGAAGAGAGGGTGGCAGCCCCAGGGTCAGGGGTGAGCCCTCTCTGGCTCTGACTGTCGAAGAGCCCAGGAATTGTAAATCCATAGCCCAGCCTTTCCACATCAGGTCCTTTGGAGGAATTGAAAACAGTGACGCTGGTGGGGATGGAGGTATGTGTGGACAGTGGGTGACCAGGTGACGCTGGCGAGGGAGGAGGAACCACACAGCATACCCCATGCGGGCCCGGACCCTGCACGTGTCAGGGTGGGCCTTTCCTTATACGGCCGGCGTTTGACATTCAGGCCATGCTTTCCCCCGCAGCACCTGGCACAGGACCTACACATGCACACACGTGTGTTTCTCAAGGAATGCTCCAGGCCTCCAGGACTTCTCTGGCCTCGTGATGAATCAGGGCGGCCTGAACCTCCTGGAGCCCCCTGGGCCCCACCGTACTGGCCTTCACCACCCATGCCCCTAAGCTGCCCGTGGACTCGGCCCGTATCAGGAGGGTGAGGGACTGCTGTGTGTGCTTCTACGAAGGTGCCTGCAGAGGAGTGAACGAAAGCTCCTTTCCAGCCCCCGCTAGCTGCCGGGCCCTGAACCTGCCGATGCAAAAGGTCCTTTATCTTCGCAGGGGCTGAATCCGCCTGGAGGAGATGTGTTTTCTCATTTTCTCCAGAGTTGGGTTTTTGCTGATAAGTCGGAAGGGATTTTTGTTTGTTTGTTTTGGTCATTCAGATGGAGGTGTTGGAAGCTTGCCAGGGTCATGGCAGGGTAGAAAATGTGGGTTTCCCCAAGATCTCCATTGCTGTTAAGTTCTTGAGATGCTTAAGCTGTAACCATTCCAAGTGCCAGGATGTTGGGAGGGATGGTCTCTGTACCTGCATCCCCTCCCCTCTCCCCCCATCAAGTCCTAAACAGGAAGCTGTTGATCCAGTCACAGGTGTCCCTGCCCATCCCCAGTGCCCACGAGCCTCTCTTACTTAGCGCCTGCTGCTACCACACAGATAGATGGGTCCATAGGTCTGCTAAGCCGTCCCTCTGTCTCCGGATCCCTCTGCCTGCCTTCCGATAAGGTGAATTGACATTGTGTTTGGAGGTGGGAGGGCGGGAGGCAGTGTGCTTCCCTTGAGCGATGACACAGCCCTGTGTATTTTGATGAAAGCCCCAAGTAGAGGTCTGCAAAGGCAAACGGCAGGCCTGGGCAGTTGGGGGCATGAATATTCCAGGGATACTTAGCAGTGTTAACACTAGGGAAAGGGCATGTATTCTTTCTATTGGATTGCTAACAATCGCAACCTGGCTCCACCCTTCCCGGATTTCTTTCACGTGGGCTCACCTTAAGGTTCATCCTCTTCCGTGATGCTGAAAAAAGGTGTGTTTAGTTCTGAGACATCAGCGCAGCGGTGAGCTTTGTGGTGGCCCGCCGGGTGTATGAGATTTGAAATACCCTAAAGGTGAAGATCTGGAATGTTCCCCCCCCCCACTTTCAAAACAATTGGGAGTGAAATGGTTTAATGACAAGATTCAGAGTCAATCCTGTGAAGTGAAGGCACCACTTGACAAGAAGTCTTTGCCAGAGTGGACAGATGAGCGCAAATCCTGAATTAGGTCTTCCCTTAAAGGTCCAGGTCCTTTGCAGACCCCAGTGCCATAGACAAACCCAGTAAGGTCTGCAGGTGGAGAACAGCTTTGCTCAAGAGAAGTCCAGTCTCAGGATGACGTCACTCCTGTTTGGGGCAGCTGCTCCACGGGGGTCCTCACATTTTTCTCTTGTGTCTGATGCTGTGTTGAATTCTGATGGTATGAAGGATATTTGCCCCCGGGTGTTATGGCCCGTTTCAGCCTCTTGGGCCCTTCTAGAAGCAGTGAGGGGGTGGAGAGCAAAAAAGTCAGCATGTGGGCGTCACAAAACACCTATCAAAAGTTGCCCCACAAGATGGACTTTGGGCATCTCTGGGTGGTGAGACCACTGGTCACATCAGTTTCCTTTGTGATTCTGTGGGTCACCTGCTATTTCTACGAAGATGTGAGGGTTTTTTTTTTTAAGTTTATTTCTTTGAGAGAAACAGAGATAGCATGAGGAGACAGCATGAGTGGGGGATGGGCAGAGAGCGAGAGAGAGAGAGAGAGAGAGAGAGAGAAGGAAAGAAGGAGAGAGAATCTCAAGCAGTCTCCACACCATTGGCCCAGAGCGCCACGCGGGGCTCCAGCTCGTGAAACTGCGAGATCATGATCTGAGCTAAAACCAAGGGTCGGAAGCTTAACTGACTGAACCACTCAGGTGCCCCCGGAAGGGTGTGAGCGGTACTTAGGATCAGATTTTCTAAGTTACTCCACAAGAGAATCCATTCAAAGCAACTGAGACTGTCTTGTGTAAAATGGACCTAAAACAGCAGGAGAGGGGAGGAAGGGAGAAGGGAGGAAGAAGGAAAGCTACCTCCTGGAAGTCTCTGCGTCCCAGATTGATCACTGTCCCTGTTTTTCATCTCGTTTTATCACTCTGTAAACTGAACATTGATGGATCATCCGATGCTAGAAGGGAGGAGAAGCAAACATTAAGCATTGACTTAAATTTTTTTTTTTCAACATTTTTTATTTATTTTTGGGACAGAGAGAGACAGAGCATGAACGGGGGAGGGGCAGAGAGAGAGGGAGACACAGAATCGGAAACTGGCTCCAGGCTCTGAGCCATCAGCCCAGAGCCCGACGCGGGGCTCGAACTCACGGACCGCGAGATCGTGACCTGGCTGAAGTCGGACGCTCAACCGACTGCGCCACCCAGGCGCCCCCATTAAGCATTGACTTAACGTGCAAGCCCCGATGAGAGGACATCTTCTGTGCCCTGCAGATGGCGTATCTAAGAAGCGTAGTGGACAGACTCCTAGATCCATTCATCCGGCTTTCAACGTCCAAGTCTGTCAGCGCGCCGGGCGCCGTGCTAGGTTTTGTGATTTACACATAAATACACGGAGGTTGTTGCCCTGAAAGGGCTGTCAGTGTAGAGGAAAGAGAAGAACACGAAACTGATGATGGCAGTCAGTCAGTGAGACCGTCGGGGCAGGCCCACGGCATCTTGGGAGCACAGATCAGAGGCGGTGAACCCGGATTTGGGAGGGCTAAGCGTGGACTTCCAGAAGGCAGTGGTGCCTCAGCAGCATCTGGAAGACAGGGAGCCCCTGACCGGGGGAGGGGCAGGCGCCGCTGTGAAAGCAAAGACAGGAGGAAGGCTCCCGGAAGTCATCCCATATGGGCGGCCGCTGCAGTGGGGCTGGCCGTGGGGAGACAGGAGTTAGAGACCATGTCAGGAGAGGTCGAGTGCTGTGCCGGAGACTGAGTTCTGCCCCGAAGCGGTGGGAAAGCCTCTGCTGGATTTTAAAGAAGGAGCGTGGCGTGGCCAAATTGGCATCCTAGAAAGGTCCCTTGAGCCGCGGTGTGCCCCAGAGAGGCAGACTGACGAGGCTGAGGCGGTGATCTGTGCAAGAAAGGGTGACGTCTCACTTAAGATGGTAGCAGAGAAAATGCCAAGAAGGGGTCGGAATCAAAGGCCATTAAGGAGATTGATTGGAGAGATGGATGGGCTGGGCTGGGGTGGGGGGGGGGGGTGTCACAGAAGAGTCGGGATGGCCATCCCTCGATGTGGGGCTTGGATGGCCCGGTGGGAGATGGTAGTGTCCTGTGAGGGGGGCAGAATGTGAGAAATTGGAGTTGGAGCTTCTAGGATTTGTAGAGCCTGTAAGACTCTGTAGGCACCGTGAAAGCCACCAGAAATAAATAGGGATGAGATCTGGGATCCAGCGTTACTCGGGACTTATCCCAAGGAGGTTATCTTTGAGGCCATCGGCAATGGAAGACGTTATTCAAGAGTGAGAATAAGAGAATACAGAAGACCCCAAGGAACGTGAATAGTTAAGAGGGAGCCTGCCAGAGACAGAGAGGTGTTCAGAGAATTAGGGGAAAACAGGAAATGTGGAATCCGTGCTCATGCTTTCTCTCAGGTCCACCGTCCGTGGACAAAAGAGCAAATGATGGGTCGCAGGAATGACCACGCTGACTGCATTTGCCTCTTTAATTTTTTTTTCATGTTTTATTTATTTTTGACAGAGAGAGAGAGAGAGAGAGAGAGACAGAGCATGAGCGGGGGAGGGGCAGAGAGAGAGGGAGACACAGAATCCGAAGCAGGCTCCAGGCTCCCGGCCGTCAGCACAGAGCCCGACACAGGGCTCGAACCCACAAACTGTGAGATCATGACCTAAGCCGAAGTCAGATGCTCAACCGACTGAGCCACCCAAGCACCCCTCATTTGCCTCTTTAACAGATGTCCCAGGACATCTGCATCCTCCGCCAGTCTCTCCTTCCCAAAACATCTGGGAATACGAGGTTCTCGTGTTTCTTTCACTGGGTACATTGCCTCCCCCAACAGTACCGTGTTGGTAAAGAACACCGGCGTAGGGGTTTAGGGAAAGCCAAGGACGGTGTTGGCCGAGAGCAGAGGGGCCCTCGGCCAAGGGGGACTGGTCGTTTATCACTTCAACAGATATCCCAAAGCCTACTGTGTACCGAACCCTCTCAGGTCAACGCTTCAGAAAAGTCCGGGAAGATAATGGAAGAAACCATGTGGGCAGAGCCGCAGTGTCGTGTGGCTGTGGGGGAGGCCAGATTGCTGTGCCCCTGGAGGTGAATGGAGAGGTGGAAGTGAAGGTGGGGAGCGGGCGCCAGTCTCTGGAGGATTTGACGTTGAGTGTAAGGGAGGGTGAGACAAGGTGGCAGCCAGAAGGGGATGTGAGGTCAGGGGCAGGACGTTGGGCGGGGGGGGGGGGGGCGGCTCAGGAAAGAGCACACACGCTTATATTCCCAAGGGAAAGGGCCAGATGAGATAAAAGGGGGAAGATCCAGGTGAAGGGATCACTGGGGATGACGGAGAGAGGGCTCCGGGCAGGGGTGTGTTGGAAGGCGCATAGGACACATCTTGGCGATGCACCACACAGAGGGCTGGGAATCGGTGCTTCTGAGTTCGCAGGTGGGAAGGGCGGCCGGTGAAGGGACCGTCCACTCCTCTGGGAAGCAGGAGGCAAGATGCAGAGATGGTGGGGAGGGGATGGAAGGAAGCAAATGATGTCCGAATATAGGCGCATTCAGAGTGGTGAAGAGCCCCGCTTTGGAACGGAGCAGACCCTGTGCTCCCCTCCTGGTTCCGCCACTCACTAGCTGTGTCAGCGTGGGCAAGTTACTGAACCTCTCCGTGCCTCAGTTTTCTGATCTGTAAAATGAGCCTAATAACAAAAACCCGTAGCGGGGAATCGAATGAGTTGGTTCGTGCGTTACTTACAGCTGTGCCTGATACAAGACGCGCTCCATGTGGATTATCTATAATGGGAATTATTAAAAAATTTTTTTTCAACGTTTATTTTTGGGACAGAGAGAGACAGAGCATGAACGGGGGAGGGGCAGAGAGAGAGGGAGACACAGAATGGGAAACAGGCTCCAGGCTCTGAGCCATCAGCCCAGAGCCCGACGTGGGGCTCGAACCCACGGACCGTGAGATCGTGACCTGGCTGAAGTCGGACGGTTAACCGACTGCGCCACCCAGGCGCCCCTATAATGGGAATTATTAATAGGACGGAGGGCGGATGCAGCCTGGGGCCGTGAAAACACCAGAATGTAAGTGTTGGGCGCCACGTTAGGAGGACCCAGCAAAGGAGGCACCATATTCTTCTAGAGTGGAAGGCATCAGGAAGTTGTCAGAAATGGGAGTACTTGACTCATACTCAGGGTCACAGAGAGGCCCTTTGAGGGAGAACAGACACTGGGGGCAGAGGCAGGGGTGCGTGGTCTGGAGACGTGTGTGTGTGTGTGTGTGTGTGTGTGTGTAGAGGCCCTTTCTGCCCCGAGGGAGGGAGAGGGGCCGGGGAGCCACCTGAGCACAGTGGGAGCCCAGACCGCAGGGCCCCCAGCGCTCTGGTTCACTTCTGTGGCCACGGAGGTTTTGGAAGCAGAGCAGTGACAGGGGGATGAGGGCAGCTGGTGGTGCCAATGACGACACTAAACTTTTGGAGCGTGTACTCTGTGCCACTTGGTCCCTCCTCACACCCGGCCCGGGAGAAAGGCCCCTGTTGTTTTTCCCCACTGCTCCGACGTGAGCACGAAGGCCCACAGATGAAGTGACTCGAGCAGGCCGAGCAGCTGTTGAAGCTGGACAGTGTGACGCAGAGCCTGTTGCTGTGACCACCACGTTGCCACCATCTGTCCCACCGGCGGGGAGGGCGACAGGTGGAGGGATGGGCCGATGACCTCAGCGAAGCCTGCGGCAGCCTCCTGAGAGCAGACCTTTTGTCTTTTTCACCGGAAGTCTGGCTCTGAGGATCAGTACCCCCGCACAGAGTTCAAGGACGCAGTGGACGCGTCCTGTGGATGCTGTGGACACCGGGCCCCTTCCAGAACCCAGCTGCTGGCTGGGGAACCTGGCAGTGTTCACAGGGCTGGACGGCCAGCCGGCAGGAGTGCTGTCTCGGCCTGTCTTCTGGAAACACAGGGTCTTATCCGTGTGTCTGTCCACAGTCTCGCCGAACTGCCTGTTCGCGGTCTCACTCACCTGTGACTTTGGCTGGCTTGACCGGACCTGACGAGGCCAAGGCCACTACCACTTGACCACCTTGGTCCCCACGTTGTAGAATGTTCCCCGTGTGGCTAATCTGCGGTTTGGCCTGAGTCAGGTTCCCTCCTGAGCTCGTGGTGCAGCTGGGGTGGAGGTGGCGAGGGGACCGTCAGCACAGAGGGGCCGCTGTTCACAAGTGCCGTGATCTTCGTGGGCAGTGAAGCTTGAAATCTCAGTCATGTTCGACCTCACCCCGTATTCCCCCAGGCCCAGTTGGTATCCAGGTTCTGGTGATGTTTTCATTGTCAACGCCATGCAGGGCTCCTTCCTCTCAGCCTCCACTCCACACTAACCTTCTAGATCCCCATCACCAGAACACCTGCCAGATGTGGGCCTTCAATCTGACGCTCCCTTGCCTTTTCGTCTTGTCTCCCTGATCTTCCTCTGTCACCAGATGTCCCCTTTCTACACCCCTGCCCTGCCCTCTTACCTGTCACCTCCCTGTCCTCTGGACAATGCCTTTTACCCTTGACTCTCCAGTTAAGTTGCGGGTCCATTGAAAACAGCTCTCTGCCCAGTGTGTCTGAAAAACACTTGGGAACTTTCGTGATTAATAGCTGATTTATAATCTCTTGGCCTTGGTTGTTGTTTTTTTCCTTTTTAATTCTTTATTGCATTTTTTAGAACATTCCATATGAGCCCTCTGACTGTGATAATGGAATATTTGTTAGAAGCAAAGCCAAGTAAAAGGAATTAACTCCTAATCCTGTTAAAGACTTTCTCATTATTCCGTGTGCTTGTGCTTTGGCTTCTCTTTGAAGCGCTGTGACAACAGGGACCACGTAACTCATCATGTGTCCCCCAAAGTGCCTTACATACAGGATTGCCCGAATACACGTCCGAGGCGGTGCATACCCTCCTGGGTGAGGAGTAGGTCACACATGGCCATCTCATGACTCGGGCTTTCCCTGTCTCTAAACATTTGTGTCTCTGCCTCCTTGGAAACTGCTCTTCTTACGTCTTGCAGTTAAATCCATTAAGCCCAGAACCGCAGACAGTTTGGGGGCAGAATGTTGCTCCCTCGGTGGCTTTCTGCCCTTAGCAGCTTTTCCTACGGGCTGTAGCCACAGTCCCTCTACACCCTTCTGTGTTCTCTCGGACCCCCCCACAGACACACAGGGCCCCCCGCCCCCAGCGTCTGTGGGGTAAGGTCAGCTGTCTTTCACGGGAGCGCACGGGAGATCTGTTACTTGGGCTTTTCAACAGAAGACGAAATAGACCCAGAAATGCTTGAGAAACTGCTGCAAGCTTCTGAATCCAAATATTTTCTTTCTTTCTTTCTTTTTTCTTTTTTCAAGAGAGCAAAAGTGGGAGAGGAGCAGAGAGAGAGAGAGAGAGAGAGAGAGAGAGAGAGAGAGAGAGAGAGAGAATCTCAAGCAGGCTCCATGCACAGGGCAGAGCCCAACATGGGGCTCGATCTCATAGCCCTGAGATCATGGCCCGAGCCCAAATCAGGATGCTTAACCAACTGAGCCACTCAGGTGCCCCTGAGTCCAAACGTTTTCTACCAGTCGTAACTGGCTTTAAGTTTGCATATGGCTTGCAGTTATTATTAATGTAGTAATTTAATAGTTCCTGGCGTGTGGTCTTAGGGGGAAAAGATGTTAATAGTTTAGAAATAAAACATGGACAGAAAGCATAACCTGGTAAATTAAAGAAATGAGACAACTTATTTTTTTTTTTAATTTTTTTTTTCAACGTTTATTTATTTTTGGGACAGAGAGACAGAGCATGAACGGGGGAGGGGCAGAGAGAGAGGGAGACACAGAATCGGAAACAGGCTCCAGGCTCTGAGCCATCAGCCCAGAGCCCGACGCGGGGCTCGAACTCACGGACCGCGAGATCGTGACCTGGCTGAAGTCGGACGCTTAACCGACTGCGCCACCCAGACGCCCCAACAACTTATTTTTTTAACTTTTTTTAATGTTTATTTCTGAGATCCGGGGGCAAGGGGGGGGGGG
>NW_024412430.1:11626522-11749682 GCF_014898765.1 Herpailurus yagouaroundi | reverse complement strand
GGGGGGTAGAGAGAGACAGGGAGACACAGAATCCGAAGCAGGCTCCAGGCTCTGAGCTGTGAGCACAGACGCGGGGCTCGAACTCACGAACCGTGAGATCATGACCTGAGCCGAAGTCGGACGCTTAACAGCCTGAGCCACCCAGGTGCCCCAAATATGAGACAGCTACTTTTTTCTGTCTAATGTTGATAGTGAAGGCTTGGTTTGACAAGGCTCATGAATACTTTTAGCACAACCTTTGTTGGAAACACAAATTACGAGTGGTTCGTCTTTATGCTGAGCCTTTTGTCATTGCCATTTATAGCTATTCTGTTGATTCACTTGGTGAGCTCCATTCTGAGAGTCGATGAATGTGTTTCATGAGAGAATTATAAGAGCCCTGCAATTTGTTTTGATTGGTCTCCATGTTGATTCATAGCGAGCAGGTGCCATCGTTTGGAATTGGTTTTGGCAGTGGCTTGGTGACATAAACATTAGATACGTGAAATGAAACCCCGTTTAAATTATTTTCATCAGGAAGAATAGGGGGAACTTTATGTCGAATCCAAGAGCACCGTGGGTCTGTTTCTACAACTTGGGAACATAAACTTGCGCAGCCGACCATATGTCTGCACATACATGTGTATAGGTGGCCTCCCTCCATTGTGCAGCCATTTCTTTGACAGTTTCTGTGCATAGTCTAAAGAAAGAAATCCGACCCTGTGCTTTCTTAATATAGCAGAATTTTTCCAGTCTGAAAAATCTAGGCATTTCTACTTGGGAAACTACGTCAAGGATCATTTTCCGTTTGGTGCATGTTGGTTGCTTATTTTGAAGCCTCGGGAAATAATCCATCACAGTCTTAATCCTTGATTTTTCCTGCTTGCTTGTTATTGTTGTTTATTGCCTAAGCCGCATTAGAAAAGCATCAGACCGGGCGCCTGGGTGGCGCAGTCGGTTAAGCGTCCGACTTCAGCCAGGTCACGATCTCGCGGTCCGTGAGTTCGAGCCCCGTGTCAGGCTCTGGGCTGATGGCTCAGAGCCTGGAGCCTGTTTCCGATTCTGTGTCTCCTTCTCTCTCTGCCCCTCCCTCGTTCATGCTCTGTCTCTCTCTGTCCCCAAAATAAATAAAAGAAAAGCATCAGACCTCTTCAAGGCACTGAAGAAGGACCGGTAATATTCTTAACCTCCCCAACAGAGCTATTTACAAGGCTGACATTTTCCCAAGAATGGCTTTTGAGGTTTTCCTGAATATATATACATTTTCACAAGTGTGTTTTTCCTCAAAGGATTGAACATGGACTTGGGATCACCAGTAGAATGAGCATATGGAAATCTCTTTGTAACCCTTTTAAGTAACATCCTAACCTTTGGGCTGCTTTTGGGTAAATTCCTTGAACGCAAGTTGGACATCTCATGCACACCCACGAAAATATGTTAAGTATCTCTTTCATGCTGCTGGGTCTTGCTCTGAGCAAGCTGCCCTGAAGCCTGGCATCTTCCTCACTCTGCCTCTGAACCTCGTGTCTCCCAAAAGCTGCTCTAAATCCATTTTCAGTATTCTTCAGAAATGAAGCTTTCCGGGGTCTCTCTGGGCGGACTCGGGCTGTTCCTCTTCCAAGAACCCCAGAGTAAAACACATGCCGGGTTGTAGTGTAGCTGTCCCCATGTCTGTCTCTCCTACTAATGTGACTTCTGTGAAAGATCTTTGTCTTGATGGCTCCAGGGCCAAGTTCAGTGCCTGACATGTAATGCTCAATAAATGACTGAATTAATTGGATGAAAGAGGAAAAAAAAAAAAAGAACGCATGAATTAATTTGCTGGCAGATAACGAAAATGAACTCAGAAGAGCACAGTTTACACAGAAGTGATTAACATTAGCATGCGGGCATGACCAAGGCCCCAAATATTTTTTAATTGCTTTCCCTATTGGGAAATGTTCTAGGCAGTGTTACCATATGTAGCCTGAATGGCATGAACGCGTTTGACTGTGGCTATCTGATGGCAGATCAGATCCCATAGGGCGAGTTGCCCTTGTAACGAGCAAAGAATTAATGAGCCTCTTCCTGGTTCCAAGGAGGATCTGAGAGGAGGCCTCACCCAAGAAGTGGCAGTGGCTCCAAACCGCAGGCACTGGCGAAGGGAGTCGGCAGAATTCATGGCAGAAGAGAAGTGGGTGGGACCCACGGTCACACAGAGTTCATGGCGGACATGGGCATCGACACCAAACATGCAGAGGCCTATTCTGGTGTTTTTCCCATCTGTCCCTGTTGCCTGGCTTCATCGGTGTTTAATGGAGTGCCTGTTGTTATGAGCAGACCAGGAAGGACTTGGGGGCAGTGCCCCTCAAGTCTTGGATCTACAGGTTGGCCTATTTAGTTGGGTAATTGGGTAATGAGCCGTTTGCACCCCCCCTCCCCATTTGGTCTTGCATGAGGAGCAGACTCAATCAGCGGCGAATGAAAAATACTGACGTCTGTGGCCCTAGCTGGAGACTCAGAGGTGCAAAGGGTCACCGCTAACTCACCTATGGTCCCCAGGTGTCACAACTCTGCAACTTGGAGTAGCCGTGGAGCTTTCAAAAGCTCCCCTGCCACCCGGTAAATTCTGAAACGCCCTCTAGGTTGAGACTCCCTGATGTAGAACGCGTTTTACAGAAAATCATCGTGTAAATAGATATTGTGGCCTAACCTTTGGGCTGTGTTTACAAATTGAAAGAGGAAGTGCACTGTTGATTAAATGGGCTTCCGATTGTTTTTGTCAGACAGCTAGCGGGGAGAGTGTGGCTTTGTGGAGAGAACTGACTTGCAGGCCCACAAAACTCCTGATCAGGTCTCATTCCTGCCCCCACGTGACCCCGGGCACGTTGTCCCAAGTCATAGCCTCACTCTTAGAGTTAATGTAGAGGCCGCAGAAGGTAGCCATCTACTTGAAGCTCTTTGCAGATCCCCAGAGTCATAAAAATAGAAGTGTCCCAGCTCCTGGCCTACCTCCTAATCCACATTTCCTTTGAGATCGTGTTTCTTAGGCAGATCATTAGCACATACCTGCTTTCCCACGTTCATTACTGTTTTCTGTGTCATTCTGTGGTCTGTCATGGGCCTGTTTGTTCTCAGAGCCCGAGGTCACTCTTGTTCTTTTTTGGACCACTGGCCAGTCATCCCCTATAGGATGCACGTCTCGGGATCCTCATGTTCGATGGTTTTCAGCGGGCTGGCCCCTGGGAGCCATACACAGGGGTTAGCAGTTACAGGGGATAAGAGAGAATCCAGGGAGTTCTCCCCCTGTCTCTGCTTCAGGGAGCGTCTCCATCGGTGACTCTGTCTTCCCCGTGCCTGTAAACATACCTCTCCGTCTGTGGTTCCAGCTTCTGCCAATCAACCTTCACCACAGTGTTCTGGCCCCAGCAGATAAGCTCCACCTTTTGTGGTTCGTTAACACCCCTTTCTGTTGGTGTGCCTCTGACCTTGAAAGTGGTGGTGGCTTCCTGCTGATGCGAATGTCTGCATTGCTTCACCACTTTTGCTTCACTTTCCAGCTCACCTATCACATTTACAATCAATTCCGTGTATTAAGTTCCCTCTCTTTAACGCACCCAGAATGGTTTCCGTTTTCCCTACTGGACCCTGACAACTCGCTTGAAGTAATAAAGCGTGTTGATTGCCTTTACTAGTCAGAATGTCTTAGATGACCCCACGCCTGTGCTGAGAGTACGGATTCCACAGACCCACCACCCAAAGGTGGCGGTTTTGTTGTTTTGCCGGGTGGACCAAGAATCTGCATTTTCACAAAGCTCCCTGGGTGCTTGTGAGGGCCAGCGCTGGTATAGAGAACCGTAGAGCCAGGCGGAGATGGAGGTGCTTGGGGAGATGGTCCCTGTGTTGCCTACACCCACCAAGGGCTTCACTTCCACAGACCAGCCTTGCAGCAAGAGAGCCTGCCTTGGGAAAATGAAAAATGACTATCTCCCATGGATGTTGTAGGACAGTCCGTCACGAGTGTCGGTAGCACTGGCTAAAGGGGGGTGCTAAGGGATTGTTTACGGTGGTAAATGAGCTCATGGATGGGACGGCTTGTCACACATGGTTGTTGCTCAACAAATGACCGTGTGTCTTCTTCCCTCCAATTAAATGAAAGCTCAGAAATGGAGAAAGCTAAAGGGGTGCCTGGGCGGCTCAGTCAGTTGAGTGTCTGACTCTTGATTTCAGCTCACATCATGATTCCGGGTTGTGGGACGGAACCCTACATCGGGCTCCTTGCTGAGTGTAGAGCCTGTTTAAGATTCTCCCTCTCGGGGCGCCTGGGTGGCGCAGTCGGTTAAGCGTCCGACTTCAGCCAGGTCACGATCTCGCGGTCTGTGAGTTCGAGCCCCGCGTCGGGCTCTGGGCTGATGGCTCAGAGCCTGGAGCCTGTTTCCGATTCTGTGTCTCCCTCTCTCTCTCTGCCCCTCCCCCGTTCATGCTCTGTCTCTCTCTGTCCCAAAAATAAATAAACGTTGAAAAAAAAAATTTAAAAAAAATAAAAATAAAAATAAAAAGATTCTCCCTCTGTCTCCCTCTGCCCCCTCCCCGACGCGCACCCTTGCTCACTGTCTCTAAAAAAAATTTAAAAATTAAAAAAAAAAAATGTGGAAAGCTATGAGATCATGTAAATTATTTACTCCTGAAGCTAACAGAATCCAGATACTAAGTATCAGAAAGGACAGATAAGCAATTAAATAGTCAAAATTCATTGCTTGGTATATATTTCTGTTATCTGAACTGGTGCTCAACAGTCTAACCATATGACACTGTAAGTTGGCTGTGTTCAATGTCAGAAATCATTTAAGAAAATAAGTCCTAACTGGGAGTCTGTATCAGATCACATGTTAACACATTTCGTAAGGAGACCTGACTCTTACGATTATGCCCTTACTTGGCCACTAAGAATTCTGCATTCCAGGCTCTTGCCAGAGACTATAACTTTGAGGGCTCTACTGTCCAATTCTTATCAAAAGGTTGGTTATGAGAAATACTTTCCAGGGAGGATTGCCTGAAGCATATGCAGTCCATTCATTCCTCATTGAGATAGCCTAAATATTATTCATGGTGTAAGTCAAGTCATGGGATCTCAACGTAATAGCTTCTTGTCAGTTTCCCTTTGCTTGGCAGGATTAGCGAAAAAAGACACATCTATCCTTATGGAGTTTTTTTTTTAACTCTGCGTTAAATGCAGAGACTCTCAGATTAAGAATACAATCCCATTTACCATTGCACCAAAAATAATAAAATAGTTACCTAGGCATAAACTTAACCACAGACGTGAAAGACCTATGTTTCGAAAACTGTGAAACATTGATGAAAGAAATTGAAAATGACACAAAGAGATGGAAACCTGTTCCATGCTCATGGCTTGGAGAATCAATATTGTCAAAATGTCCATGCTACCCAAGCGATGTATAGATTTAATGCAGTCCCCATCAAAATACCAACAACTTTTTCACAGAACTAGAACAAATCCTAAAATTTGTGTGGAACCACACAAGACCCCCGAATAGCCAAAGCGGTCTTCAGAAAGGAGAACAAAGCTGGAGGTGTTATACTCTCAGATTTCGAGATACACTACCAAGCTGTAATAATCAAAATAATATGGTACTGGCACAAAAATAGACATACAGATCAATGGAATAGAGAATCCACAAATAAACCTTCACTTAAACTATGAATTAATCTACAACAAAAGAGGCTAGACTATACAATGGGGCAAAGACAGTCTCTTCAACAAATGGTGCTGGGGGAACTGGACAGCTACGTGCAAAAAAAAAAAAAAAGGAAGAGGAAAAAGAGGAAGGAAGGAACTCGACCACTTTATTACACCCTATACAAAAATAAACTCAAAATGAATTAAAGACCTAAATGTGAGACCTGAAACCATAAAACGCCTAGAAGAAAAAAATGCAGTAGTTTCTTGGATGTCAGCCATAGAAGCATGTTTCTAGATATGTTTCCTGAGGCAAGGGAAACAGAAGAGAAATCAAACGATTGGGACTACACCAAATTAAAAAACTTTTGCAGAGCAAAGGAAACTGTTAGCGAAACAAAAGAGTAACCTACGTGTAGGAGAAGATACTTGCAAATGGTGTGTCCTGTGAAGGGTTAATACCCAAATATATAAAGAACTGATACAACTCAACAACGCAAAGACCCAAATAATCCAATTTAAAAAGGAGCAGAGCACTTGAATAGACATTTCTCCAAAGAGGACATCCAGATGGCCAACAGACACATGAAAAGATGCTCAGCATCACTCATCATCAGGGAAATGCAAATCAAGACGTCAATGAGGTATCGCCTCACGCCTGTCAGAATGGCGAACACCAAAAAGACAAAAAATAACAAGTGTCAGTGAGGATGTGGAGAAAAAGAAACCCTCATGCATTGTTGATAGGAATGCAATCTGGTGCAGCCACTGTGGAAAACAATATGGAGGTTCTTCAAAAAATTAAAAGTAGAACTACTGTGTGGTTGAGTAATCCCACTACCAGCTATTTATCCAAAGAAAACAAAAGCACTTTGAAAAAATAGACGCCACACCATGCTTACTGCAGCATTATTTACAATAGGCAAGATACGAAATCACCACATGTTTGTCAATAGATGAGTGGATAAAAAAGTGATATATGTAGACCATGGAGTATTGGCTATATCAGCTATAAAAAAGAATGAGATCTTGCCATCTGCAATAACATGGACGGACCTAGAAGGTATAATACTAAGTAAAATCCATCAGAGAAAGATAAATGCCATATGGTTCCATTGTATGTGGAATTTAAGTGGCAAAACAAATGAACAGAGAAAAAAGACAAAAAAAAAAAAAGAAAAAAAAGACTTACAAAGAAAACAAACTGATGGTTGCCAGAGGGAAGGTGGGTAGGGGGATCCATGAAATAGATAAGTCATTGACTCATTATATTGAACACCAAAACTCATATAACAAACGCTGTATGTATAATTATACTTCAATTAAAAAGAGAGAAAAAAACTCTCATAGGTTTCTAGACAGAGAAAACCAGTCAGTTACCACGACAGGGGCATCAGTCTAGCATGAAACTCCTTACTTATAATCCAGAAAGCAAGAACACAGCAATACCATATTTATAGAGAGTTGAAGGAACAAAGGACTGAGCTAAGAATCCCGTCACCAGCCAAGAGATCTAGTCATATATGAGGCCAAAAGAAAGACATGTTTAGATATGGAGTGACTCAAAGCAGGCCATCCATGTGCCACTTGTGAGGAAATTACTTAAGAAATGTTCCAGGGGCACCTGGGTGGTTCAGTCTATTAAGCATCCGACTTCGGCCCAGGTCATGATCTCACAGTTTGTGAGTTCGAGCCCCTCGTCAGGCTCTGTGCTGACAGCTCAGAGCCTGGAGCCTGCTTCGGATTCTGGGTCTCGCTCTCTCTCTGCCCCCCACCCCTGTTCACACTCGGTATCTCTCAAAAATGAAGTTTTTAAAAAAAAATGTCTTAATACCTCCTGTGGACGAGGAAGAGAGAGGAGATGTCATGGGTTGGATTCTCTGAAAGCAGGCAAGGAAACAGAGTTTTTGCATGCAAGATATTTATTAGAGGTCCACACCTGTGTTAGGAGTTGAACTGTATCCTGCAAAAAAAAAAAAAAAAAAAATAAATATATATATATATATATATAATATATATATATTTATATATATTATATAAACATATATATATAAATATATATACAAGTTCTAAACCCTGGTACCTGTGAACGTGACCTTATTTGGAAATAGAGCCTTTACTCATGTCATCAAGGAAAATGAGGTCAGGAGGGTGAGCCGTAATCCAATATGGCTGACGTCCTTTCCAGAAGAGGAAGATGCCACGTGAAGACAGACACGTGGGGAGAATGCTGTATGACAGGATCGATGCAGCCACAAGCCAGGGAACACCAAGGGTCAGTGGCCACCAGCAGAAGCAGGAAGAGGAAGGGAAGGATTTTACCCAGAGCCTCAGGGGGAGCATGGCCCACCTGATGCCATGATTTGGGACTTGCAGCTTCCAGAACCACGAGAGAAGAAATTCCTACCATGTGAAGGCACACACGTGGAGACTAATACAGCCTGTGAAAGGAAGAGGTGGGGTGAGCAGAGGCAGAAGCCCGGCTCCCCTGCAGGACCCACGAAGCGGGCCCGACTTGGCCAGGAGCTGCCCCACCATTCGGTCACAGGATGTGGGCAGCCCCGGGGAGGCCATCGCCTCGCTGAGGTGGCTCTTGACAGGGGCAGACCCTGACGGAGCAGATAGGAAAACGTAGATTTTCTTGATGATTTGAAAATAGAATAACTAACCAAATATACATGGCATGAACTGTTGTCATTACTGGGAAGAAGAAAGTGGAATTGCAAGTTGGATTAATCCAGCAAAGAGGAAATGAATAAAAATAAATGTGGCAACAATAAATGTAGTTAATAGTAAATAAATATATTGGAAGCAAGCCAGATACAATCCTATCGCAATAGATGTGAATTTGTTAAAATCCCCTTTGAAATGGCAGACTCTTAAATTAGCAAAAACAAAACAAAACTCCAGTTTTAGGCTAGTTTTAAGGAACACAGATAAAACAAATGACAGATAAAAAAGTTCAATGGACAAAGATATGCCAAGTGTATGCAAGTAAAAGGAAAACAGAAGTGTACATGAACCACAATGGAACTCAAAACTAAAATTATTAAGTAAGAAAGGATCCTTTTCAAAGTAAAGAGGATATTTCACCAGGACACTATTACACATAGATTATACACTAGTCAGCATTGTTGTGGAAAATTTAAGGCAAACAAATAAAACAAAAAAAATTATAGGAGAATATGATAGAACTATATTATCATAAGCCAGCCAGGAATAAACACCCTTATTGAAACATCTTTAACGTTCTAGAACTTTCATTTCTCTGAGAAAGAATCTTAGAGGTTGGGCCGAGCTTGGTCAGTGCATTAATGGTTCTTTTTGAAGGGCCGTTGCTACATTCCTGTCTATAAAAAGGTTGAAGCCGTCAGTCGAATGGCGCAGGAAGAGTCCTTGATTATTGACATACTTGTCAGCATTGGACGTTCGCCATCTTTAAAATGTTTTCCAAGTTGGTGGGCAGGTAGTAGCATCTCAGTTATTATAATTCGTGTTCTCTTACCACTCAGCAGGCTTATCCCTTTCACAGGTTTACCGGTGATCTAGATTTTCAGTTCACAACCTTCACTTATTTTGATCCTGTGTGGTTTGTCTTTTCCTTCGTAATCAATTTGTAGAGTTTCCTAGTACGTTAGACACTAACCCTGTCATGTGAGCTGCAATGTAGTACGAGCAGAGGGGCAGAGACAGAGGGAGACACAGAATCCGAAGCAGGCTCCAGGCTCTGAGCCATCAGCACAGAGCCCGACGCGGGGCTCGAACTCAACAAACTGCAAGATCATGACCCGAGCCGAAGTCGGATGCTTAACTGACTGAGCCACCCAGGTGCCCCTACCGTCTGCATTTTTAATGAATTCCAACAGACTCAGTCTGGAGCTCTTACCTCTTTTATTTTATACTTATTTACAAATATTCAAAATCCTACCCTAGTTCATGACCTTTAACTTTGACATTATCAAATTTAAAACAAATGACAAGCAAAGAGAAACGAAGTTTGGTGAATGTCAGCATGCCTCGGGGAGCAGAACAGAACCTGGGATATATGGTTCGTGCTATTGATTGCTGCCTGTGGTTCAGGGTTTGAAGAGCATTAATGTTTTCCTTACTGTTAAGTGTGGAGTGCTCATTGCATAATCCTTGGAGAATGTAGAAAAAATATAAAAATGGAAACCCGAAGCATTCATAATCCCATCGTCCACAGATAATCACCAGTGCTTCTGTGAATTTCTTTCTTCCTTCTTCCAGGCACATATAGAAATATATAGAATTGTACATAATCTCTCTAAAACGTACTCATCTTGGCTCCCATAGTTATGAATGATGCACTTTAACTGGTTCAAGAGCATAGCAGGTCTAGGAACAAATGGTAATTACCACTCTGTCCATTTCATTGACCATTTGCAGTTTACCAGAACATTCCCAAGTTTGCCTCCCCTGCACAGATGTCCCAGTGAAGAGGTCCGCGTGACCTTTGTTCAACATCGCCCTAAGAAAAGTCGTAGAGTACAGGCAACATTTCATGGCATCCTTTTATCATTATTGCCTATTTTGTAATGTCTTAGAGAAATTGCTTTTTTTTTTTTTTTTAATTTTTTTTTTCAACGTTTATTTATTTTTGGGACAGAGACAGACACAAGATTGACGGGGGAGGGGCAGAAGAGAGGGAGACACAGAATCGGAAACAGGCTCCAGGCTCCGAGCCATCAGCCCAGAGCCCGACGCGGGGCTCGAACTCACGGACCGCGAGATCGTGACCTGGCTGAAGTCGGACGCTTAACCGACTGCGCCACCCAGGCGCCCCGAGAAATTGCTTTTTAAAACTGGAAGTTTACCTATTTCTCTTCTCCTCTTTTCTGCTGTCCATTCAGGGGTGACCTACAACATAATACAAAGGATCATTTCATCATCTGTCCTGCATTCAAGCCCGTTAGTCAACCCCTCCCTATGGTGGGTTTTCCAAAGACCCTTCATTGTTGCTCTTGGAAGTTTCTCGGTTTTCAGAGCTGCCAAGTCTTCGAGGTTTAATGACTCCATGGCATCCTTTAGGGAACTCTTCATTCTGTTGCTTCTGTTACACCGTTGACGGGTAAAGAAAACCGTGCCCTTGCTGTCATTAGCGCGTAATAAATGGGAGACATGCACATACCCTAGTGAGAAATGGGGTAGAGCATCAGACAGATGATCCACCACAGGAGTTCAAACAACCAAGTAAACATGACAGAGTTGTCTGTCTTGCTTTGAAACATACACAGGCAAAATTAGATGATATTTTTGCCCAGAATTGGCCAAGTGTTTTATTTGATTTTAAATGATGACCCTTGCTGCTGCGAGAGATACAAAGTTAGATGTATTTTACCCAGTAAACATCGTTCTGTGAATCTTTAGCGGCTCTGATGGACTTGCCGTTGGAAATTTTAAGAACACAGAAGACAGTTTTACTCACAACAAAAAGAAAGCATCCTGAATGTCCGTTAATAAATATTGAACTATGATGCATTTTTATGATAGTTATTCAGATATTAGACCTTTTTCCAATTAATATTTAGTGATGCAGACAATGTTTATATAAAGCAAAAAGGGCCCAAGTACAAAGTTGTATGTAATGTATGACCCCAGTTTTGTTAAAAAATAAACACACATTTGAAAAAGATCCACTGGTGAAATAAGTGAATATTCACAGGTAATAGGATTAAAGGTGATAGTTTTACTTTTCTTTTTCTTATTCAAATAAAATACTTGTTTTACTTTTCATAGGGAAAAAACATTATGTGAAATTTTCTTTTAATGTTTATTTATTTTTTGAGAGAGAGACAAAGAGAGAGAGAGAAGGAGCAGGGGAGGGACAGAGGCAGAGGGAGACACAGAACCCGAAATGGGCTCCAGGCTCCGAGCTATCGGCACAGAGCCCGATGTGGGGCTTGAACTCATGAGGTGTGAGATCATGACCTGAGCTGAAGTCAGATACGTAACCGACTGAGCCATGCGGGTGCCCCACAGACATTATTTTTAAATTTGAACCCCAGACATTATTTTTAAATTTAAAAAGTATGTTTAGTTTTTAAAATGACTGAAAGATCATGAACACTTATACATTTGATTAAAAAAAAATCAAGGAACCTTCCCCATATATTATGAAACTTGACTCCAAGTTAGTTTGCAGAGTTTTGGGAGTAGTCTGGTTATGTCAGGAAAATGAAAACGTGGCATATTCAGTAGTGTTTTACATCTTAAAAAGGGCTTAAAATGCACGTGGAGATTATGTCTATTGAAGTATGTACAGTCTAAAAGTCTTTTTCATTGATGAAGGAGATTGTGTTGAGTTAATGACATGGCCATTTATTCCATGCCAACTATATCTAATGTTACCACGCCACTGGCACCTTCCAAAGAATCCTGCGCACATTGTGATTGTTGGTGTTGGACCCCTCAGTTATGTCTTGATCACCTTCCTTCAGGGGATCAGCTCTCTTCCCATGCATAAAACACCCAAGGAGATGGAATCAGATGCTGCCTGCATTGATCTGATGGTGTGTTATTATCTTTCTTGGCAATTTATTCATTCATTCATTCTATAAATATTTACGAAGCACTTACTGTATGCCGGGTACAGTTTAAGTGTTAGAGGTACATCGTTGAACAAAACAGACTAAAGTCCCTGCCTCTGTGGAGTTTAAATTCTTCAGGAGGAGACAGACTGAAACAAAAACCCACTGTAATAAATAAGGAAACTATTGTATGTTGGATACTGATGAGTGCTGTGGGTGAAAAAGAAAGAAAGAAAGGTAGGGAGAGAGGAAGGAAGGGAGAGAGAGAGGAAGGAAGGAAGGAAGGAAGGAAGGAAGGGTAAATAAAAGAAGGAAAGGAAGGAAGAAAGAAAGGAAGGAAGAAAGGAAGGAAATAAAAGAAGGAAAGAAAGGAAGGAAGGAAATAAAAACAAAAGAAGGAAAGGAAGGAAAGAGAAGGAAGGAAGGAAAGAAAGAAAGAAAAAGAAAGAAAGAAAGAAAGAAAGAGAAAAAGAAAAGAAAAAGAAATTAAGGAGACTTAAGGGGAATCAGGAGTATGGGGTATTGGGGCAGGGAGGTACCAAATAGGATATAGTTTAAAATAGGATCATCAAGCTAAGCATCAGATAGAAGTTGACATTTGAACAAAGACCTGAAGGAGATGAGCAGGTACCTGTGGAAGACTGTTCAGGCAGTGGGAATAACTCAAGCAAAAAGCTTTAGTGTAGCAGCATTCTGGTGTTCGAAAAAAAGCAGAGTACGTGAAGCAGGGGAATGGAGGGGGAGTTCAGAGGTGCTAAGGTCAGAGGAGGAATGGGAAGAGGGTGGGTAGATCGTACAGGACCACATCCACCATTGCAAGGACTTTGGCTTTTACGCTGGATGAAATGGGAAACCACTGTAGGGTCTTAAGAGAAAAGGGACTTGGTATGATTAGGTTTAAAGACAGATCACCATGGCTGAGAGTAGATTGCAGATGGGTGTGGATGGCCCTAGCAAGCCCTGTTGAGAGACCGAGAGGAGGTAACACATGCTCCAGACGATGGTGGCCCTGCTCATGAACACAGAGCAGGAGTGGTGGCAGGTGACTGGATTCTGGATGTCTTTCAGAGGCTTTGCTGGCAGGTTAACTATGGTGTAAGAGAAGGAGGACTCTAAGATTTGGGGCCTGAACAGCAAGAGGTTGGAGATGCCGTTAACTGAGATGGCAAAAGTCCAAGGGAAGGAAGGGAGGGAATATCAGGATTATGGTTTTAGATTTGCAAATATGGAGGTTTCTGGTAGATATCCACATGGAGACGTCAAGAAGACTATTGAATATGCAACTCTGGAGCCCAGAAGAGAGCTCCAGATGGTATTTGGAGACTCTCAAGAAAGTATGGATAGAGAAGAGAACCAAGGAGTCAGTCCTGGGGGTGCCTGGGTGGCTCGGTCGGTGAAGCGTCTGACTTTGGCTCAGGTCATGATCAGGTTTGTGAGTTCAAGTCCCACAGCGGGCTCTGTGCGGACAGCTTGGAGCCTGGAGCCTATTTCATATTCTGTGTCTCCTTCTCCGTCTGCCCTTCCTCCACTTGCACTTTCTCTATCTCAAAAATGGATAAAAACATTTTTAAAAAATTTTTAAAAAAGGAGTCAGTCCTGGATACTCCAATATTAAGAGGTTACAGAGAAAGAAAGGGAGAACCGTCTAAGTAGACTGATAGGTCAGGCAGAATGGGGACTTAGAGTTAGCCATTGGATTTGGCAGCATGGAGGTCCTTGGTGATTTTGATGAAGACGTTCACAGTGTAGTGGGGAGAGCAAACCCCTGATTGAGGTGCATTAAAGAGAGAATATGTGAAAAGGAATCGGGGGTTGAGAGTAGAAACATCTTTTTCAAGGAGTTTTGCCACAAGGAGGAAGCGGAATCCAGAAAAGGCTTTTATTTTGTTAAGGTGGAAGAAATGGCAGAGCGCTGATGGGGTAGAAATAGAGTGAAAAATTGAAGCCGCCGAGAGGAAGGGGAGAATCGTAGGAACGAAGTCCTTGAATAGGTGACAGGCTCTGCTCAGTTTACATAAGCTTTTCTTGTTTTAGAATTACTAACTGTTGTCACATTCATTGCCAGCATTTCCGCCTTGTTGCTTGCCTTTTAATACGTTCATGATCTATTTTGATATTAAGTCGAGAAATTTGAGCGGTCAAATCAACTAAACTTTTTTATTGTGTAACTTTTATGTGTATGAAAATGTTTGCCTACGCAAGGATCCAATATTAGTTAAATACCTATATATTCGTATAAAGTAATTGCGTAATTTGAGCTTTTCCAGGGGCATGACCTAGCCTTTGGTTTGCCTTTTTGTTTCAATGAGCCTGAGACCTTTCAGGTATTATAATTCCACTTATACATTATTCAAACCTCACCAAAATATTATGAAGAGACTAAAAAATCAATTATTTTTTCAAAAATGTTTATTTTGAGTTGGGGGAGGGGAGGGGGTGAGAGAGAGAGAGGGAGAGAGAGAGAATCCCATTGTGGGGCTCCATCTCATGAACTGTGAAATCATGACCTGAGCCTAAACCAAGAGTCAAACACTTAATTGACTGAGCCACCTGGGTGCATTGAAAATCAATTATTTTTTAATTGTATTAAGCAGATATAGTGTGGGAAGCACTAGCATCTGAAACACCTGTCCATATTATAGTTGATGGGTTATAATCCAGTTAGTTATATGGACACAAATGGAAATACAGATTTGTCTAAGAGAGTGCTTTGATGGGTGGGCAGTCATAGGTCTGGTGAGGTTAGTTTGCCATGATCCATTCTTAATTTTTTTTTTCAACATTTATTTATTTTTGGGACAGAGAGAGACAGAGCATGAACGGGGGAGGGGCAGAGAGAGAGGGAGACACAGAATGGGAAACAGGCTCCAGGCTCTGAGCCATCAGCCCAGAGCCTGACGCGGGGCTCGAACTCCCGGACCGCGAGATCGTGACCTGGCTGAAGTCGGACGCCCAACCGACTGCGCCACCCAGGCGCCCCGCCATGATCCATTCTTTAATTTCCTTGGATGTTTTTTTAATCCTTTCAAGCATGTAGGAGTCTTTTAGTCCCAATGCAGAGAAATGGCTAGCAAATTCTTAGGTTTAATCCACACCATATTTATTAAAAACCCAAGATTTAGAGGTGCCTGGGTGGCTTAGTTAGGCCTCCGACTTCAGCTCGGGTCATGATCCCATGGTTTGTGAGTTTGAGCCCCGCGTCAGGCTCTGTGCTGGAGGCTGCTTCCAATTCTGTGTCTCCCTCTCTCTCTCCTCTCTCTCCCTCCCTCCCTCTCTCTCTCTCTCTCAAAAATAAACATTAAAAAAAAATTAAAAGCCCAAGATTTAAAATCTGCTTCAACAACCTAATTATCCATCAGTAGATGAATGGGTAAGGTAGATGTGGTACACACACACACACACACACACACACACACACACACACACACTGAACTGTTACTCAGCCATAACACAGGATGAGATCTTGCCATTTGCGACCATATGGATGGACCCAGAGAGTGTAATGCTAAGTGAAATAAGTCAGAGAAAGTCAAATACCAAATGATTTCACCAATACGGGGAGTCTAAAGAACAGACGAATAAGCAAGCAAATGCAGAAGCAGACCCTTGAATCTAGAGAAGAGACTGATGGTTGCCAGACGGGAAGGGATGAGGGGGACAGGTAAAAATGGGGACGGGGAGGGGGATGTACAGGCTTCCAGAATGAGTGACAGGGATGAAAAATACAGCATAAGGAATTTGGTCAATGGAATTTTGATAGTGTTATAGGGAGACTGAGGGTAGCTGCCCTTGTGAGCAGAGCAGAGCATCCAGACTTGTCACATCACGTGTGGTATCCCCAAACCTAATATAACATTGTGTCCGTTATACTTTAATTAAAACTTTTTCTTCTTAAAAAAATAAAATAACATGTGCTTCAAAGGGTTACAAGAAAGTCAGAAGTGTTACCCCTCCTTGGTGTATCCTAAGAAAAGACCCTTAAATGTCACGGTTCTGGATTAAGTAGTTCTTCTCGTTTGCCAGATAAGTGGCTATAAAAATTAAGGTGAATTAAAAGGTAAGATACAAAAATCTTAGCCTTACAAAGTGAAAAGGACGCATGTTTAAACATCTTACATATTCCAGTGAGACAAAAATATTTTCTCTAAAAGCATTGAAAGAAGTCACATAGGGAGTCAATAGTGTTGTGCATGAAAAATAGAAAACTCTATGTCATAATTATAATATGAAAGACAGCAGCATGGAAAATATTAATAACGTGCTTGGATACAGATGAATAACCTTGACACATAAAAATCAATAAGAAAAACACTAGTAATAATAACCATAATGGGTAAAAATCAATAACTAAAACACTAAGAACCCAGTACATAAGCAGACACAGTAATAGAAAACTCAAAAGATGAGCGGCTCCTGGGTGGCTCAGTTGGTTAAGTATCTGACTTTGGCTCAGGTCATGATCTCGTGGTTCGTGAGTTCGAGCCCCTCATCAGGCTCCGAACTGACAGCTCAGAGCCTGGAGCCTGCTTTAGATTCTGTGTCTCTCTCTCTCTCTCTGCCCCTCCCCTGCTTGTGCTCTGTCTCTCTCTGTCTCTGTCTCTCTCTCTTTCAAAGATAAACATTTTTAAAAATTTAGAAAACTCAAAAGAAATACAGGGAGGTAAAAAAAAGGCAAAAAAAAAAGGTATGCAAGCCATCTTAACGTTTACTAATAATTTTCAGAAGTGCACATTAATATCAAGAGATGCTTTCTTTCACCTCTGAAATTAACAAAGATAATTAAAATGGTAATAGTCACTGAAAGCATGTAATGAAACAAGCACCCACTCACCGAAGATAGTGTGAATGGGCATATGCTGGGAAAGAAAGTTACTATTCTTCTAATGACCTTGATATTCTAGGAATCTAAGAAAACACTGAAATTGGACAAAAATAGATGCACAAAATAATTCTTGTTGTATTATTTGTAGGCGTAAAACCCTTGGAGCGCCTCAC
Organism: Herpailurus yagouaroundi; assembly: GCF_014898765.1. Taxonomy (NCBI): domain Eukaryota; kingdom Metazoa; phylum Chordata; class Mammalia; order Carnivora; family Felidae; genus Herpailurus; species Herpailurus yagouaroundi. The sequence goes on along the minus strand of NW_024412430.1, from coordinate 11,732,480 downwards.
CTGTCCTTTAACGTTAGCGTTGTCGAAGGTGAAGGACTAACATGCAGTTGTGTTCACACACTGGCGTGCCCTGCGGCCAGAGACCATGATTATTCCTACAACGAGATGTTTATAATCAAACGGGAAAACGCGTATTACCGAAATGTCTTTGAAAACTGCTGGGTGAAAGTGGTATCTTAACATTCTTAGCATAAAACTACGGGGAACCAAAGGTGATAACATAGAAGCCCAAATGTGAAGAGTGGAGTTGCCCAAGGGCAGTAGAATTGAGTACTTTTTTTGTCCTGATTTATATTTTTTGGTACTTTCCAGATACTTTTAGAGGAAGCGTCTATAATCAGAGGAGGCTTTTTTTTTTTTAAGACTTTATAGAAAGAAACTTGTGCATATGATTTGGGCTTGGACTTCTATCTTTCTTAGAGCATATGGGAGCAAGTATTCTACCAAAATGGTTTAGCGGTAAAGATTTATTTTGTAAAGACTGGGGAACACAGATTTTTTTCTTTTTTCTTTTCCTTTTTTTTTTTTGTTTTTTTGTTAGTATTCTGAGAAATCTCTTCCTTTCTTGGAGATCAGAGTGATAACAACACAGATGTAATTAACCGAAGCGGATTCTCCAGGTAACAGTATTATTAGCATATGGTGTTTCAGAGCCGAGTGGTAAGTTGACACGGGTACGTTTTTCTCCTGTAGATGTCGTCTGCTGCTGAAAATGGAGATGCAGCATCTGGAAAACAGAACGAAGAAAAAACTTACAAAAAGGTGAGTGACTGTTTTGTTTTCTTTCTTCGGTTCAGAAAGAGGAACGCGGTCGTTGCCTGGAAAGTTGCATATATCCGAGGCCTTGTTTCCCTCTAAAGCAGTTGTGTGTAAATTACAGCCTTAGTTTCCTGTTGCCCTCACGGATTCAGTGGTTCAAACGACACAGAGGTATTGTCTTGTAGGACTACAGGTCACAAGGCCAACATGGGTCTCCCTGGGCCAGGATCCAGGTGGCTGTAGGCTGCGTTCCTTTCGGGAGTTTCTAGGGGACAGTCTGTTGTTCCCTTGTCTTTCCAGCTTCTCCAGGTTGCCTGTGTTGCCCATTATCATGATTCCCTTCCAACCTCAAAGATGGCAAAGACCAGCTGAGTCTCTCTCAGGCTGTATCACTCTGACACTTCAAAGAACGCTTGTGATTACACTGAGCCCTCGTAGATAATTCAGAATAATCCCTTTTTTAATTATTACTAGTTTTTTATTTGAGAGAGAGAGAGAGAGAGAGAGAGAGAGAGAATATCCCAAGCAGGTTCCACAGTCCGTGCAGAACCCAATGCAGGGCTCGATCCCCTGACCCTGGGAACATGACCTGAGCTAAAACCAAAAGTTGAACGCTCAACTGACCGAGCCACCCAGGCGCCCCAATCCCTTTATTTTCAAGTCAGCTTTCAGATCAGCAACCTTAATTTCTTTTGCAACCTTAACACCTCCTTGCCATATGACGTATTCACAGATCGCCATGGGACGTGGACGTCTTTGGGGAGGGGTGGTTTTTCCATGTTGTACATCATTGACAGTTACTATGCTATATAGATCATTGACAGAAGGTGGTTATTTGAAGACTCTTGTAACTCTTAAGAAGAAGGCCCTTATGTGTGTGCAGTGTTCTGTGTCCAGTATGTGAATCTTTTTTTAAATATTTTTTTTAGATGTTTGTTTATTTTTGAGAGAGAGAGAGAGAGAGAGAGAAGGTGATCAGGGGGAGGGGCAGAGAGAAGGGGACAGAGGATCTAAAGCAGGCTCTGTGCTGACAGCAACAGCCCGATGCGGGGCTGAAACTCACAAACTGCAAGATTATGACCTTGAGCCGAAGTCACACGCTTCACCAACTGAGCCACCCAGGTGCCCCCAGTATATCCATCTTTTAATTGACTTGCTACTTCCCACCAAAATTTTACACACTTTCTACCTTTGTATTTAAAAAAAAAAAAATTTGTAGTATGAACTTTTGTCCCATCCCTTTGTAAGCCTCTCAGATTCTGTGCCTTCAGCCCATTTCACAAAAATCCCCTTCCAGACATTCCAGTGTATCTTACCTTGCCATTCTTTGACTTTGATAAATTCTTGGCTCCTGGCGAGGAAGCTAATGTTCAGACATATTACTGGGGAGTATATGTTCCCAGGCACCACTGCTCCTGATTTTAAATAGACTGCACATTTTACTTTTAAAAGTCCTTGCCCTCCTTCTGTCTTGCGAGTAGGAGGTTTGTATATGCAAGGTCTATTATATCTTAACTTTTCCTTTTGCTTTTTACTCTTTTGTGGATAGCTAGCAAGAACTTTTGCCATAAAGTACAGGAACCACCTGATCCAACTGCATATTCGAGTCATGGAATTAACAGGATATATTTCCTGTTCCGTTTTTTTGTGGGAGAATATGCCCCTTTTCCTGGTACAGCTTCTGACTTGCCTACTCAGCCAAACCTAGAAATATAAGCAGGGAGTTTCTGTCCAAAGTGATGACGTGGTGGGGGCAGAGTAGGGTGAAGTTTCCGGAACTAAGAAGTGTCATGTTATATCATCTCAAACATGCGAATCTGGCCAGAGGCAGTGACGTCTCTGATAGCATATTTGACTCAGCAGCATTGGTAAGGTCTTAAGAACCGAAAGTCAGATATTAAGATCACAAAGAATTCCAGTAAATAAGAGAAGATTATTTAATCCTGGAGGATTATTAACAGGACAGAGTTTTTTTTTTTCTTGTGCGTGGTGGCAACCGGATGCTTCGAATGGTCTCTGATTTTCAGACGAAGATGAGCGGTGGAGGGAGAGGTGTTTAGCTTCTCTGAGAAAAACACCAAAAAGCATAGTTCCTGAGTCTTCAGTCCTCAGTAATTCGGTGTTGACGTGCACAGGAGGAAGAGGGACTACTCAGAGAAAGTATCGCTTCGGTAGCAGGGGACGGCTCGGCTGAACTACTCCATTGAAGTCTTCTCCATGGAGCAAAGACATCGTCACACTGGAGGTGTTAATCACAGTGTTCCCAGAGGTGGCTGGGGTCTCCTTAGCTATTGGAAATGTGTTTGTCTCTAGGCCCAGATGGACCGTTCCCCCGAATGAAAGAGCTTCAGGCTCACATAGGGAAACCCCTGGGTGTGAGCTCTGAAAAAGCGGGACAGGGCAGGAGACGAGAAGATACCATCCCTCTTTTCAAAAGTGAGGAAAAAGTACCTTCTGGAAACCAGATGTGAGACGGCTCCTCGGCATAATTGGAGCACGGATTAGTCAACATATGGTTTCTGTACAGTTAGAGAGGAAACACATGTCTCGTACAAACCTGCAGAGGTTCATGAAGATATAGTTTATGCCAAGTTGACTACATTTCTTATTCTGACAGAGTCATTAAATTAGTGACAGACAAGAAAGAACTCTCAGTTGAATGAATCTTGATTTGAGGGCACCAGGAATATTCTGGTGGCATCCTTTCAGACCAGCCGGAGAAGAATGGAGTGAACGTCATGGTGACTGGGCTCGTACCTGGTTGGACTAATGTTCCCAACGGATGGCAGTTTTGTTTCCTGTTCTTTGGTGTCTCCCAGCCTGTGCACGCGTTGACCCTGGGCAGCTTAATACTTTTTTGCGCATGACCTTAATGAAGACATGGAATTCGTGCTTGGCAAATGTGCAAATGACAAAACAGCTTGAATAGGTAACTAACAGACCACACGAATGTCATCAAGGCCACCATGCATTTCATTAAGTATTGGCCCTTTTACAAATGCTTGAAAGAGTTCTTTCCCAGTCCTGCGGGCCTGCCCATGAGCTATGCACCTTTTTAATAAGGAGTTTTGATAATTTGTTGGGTTTTGGCCTCTGACTAAAGACAGTCCAGGTTAAGAACCCCCTGACCTGTGTGAGGCATGGGAAGGATATCAAAGGAGTTTATAAGGATCTTACAGTTGAGTGGGAGGGACAAGACAGGAGTTCTCTCCTTTAGAACCCAGTAGTTAATAATAAAGGGTTCAAAGGAGGAGAAATCACTGTGGGTTAGAGTCATCAGGGAGGCTTAGGCTTCCTGTATCAAGCCCCAGATTTACTGGGCAGCTGTCAGTAGCACTCAGCATCATGAGGAATGGGATTTCCACATGTTTTTAGGGAACCCTTGGTGTCCATGGAACAATGTTATAGTCTCGAGTCTTGAGTATTTGCACATGACTAGCTAAGCTGGGCTCTTCTCTTCGTTCTGGTGACCATTTCCCTGATCCATTGTCAGTTCTTGACAACCCAAGAAGAATAGCTAAAATCAGTGGGTGAGGCGAATATCTTCAGCTAAAGGCTGCAACAAGAATTTTGACTTGCCCTGCTTAACACGAACATGTGGCCCATAAGACAAGCGTTAAAGGCTGCCTGGCTTTTTTTACAGAGTGTAGTATTTCCCTTCTCAGTTCATTTATGGAAGTGTCTTCCAAAAGAATTGTAAACATAAAAGCCTACGGCAGCTAAGCAGGTAACAGGGGAGTGAACTAACCAGGGGGGGAAGTGGTAAAGAGGAGACACATGTCTTCTGTATTTTTTTTAATTTTTTTTAATCTTTATTTATTTTGAGAGAGAGAGACAGAGTGTGAGCAGGGGAGGAGCTGAGGGGAGGGAGCCACAGAATCAGAAGCAGGCTCCAGGCTCTGAGCTGTCAGCCTCCGAGCCCCGCCTCGAACTCATAAACCGCGAGACTATGCCCTGAGCCCAACCAACTGAGCCACTTAGACACCCACCGTACAGTTTATTGAAGGGGAAAAAAAGACATAGATGCACATGGAAAATTAAGTAATGACCCAAATTGGTATTAAGTGCCAAGGCAAGTGGCCTTTCACATAATCTTCTAGCAAATACTGGTGAGGCCAAAGCTCATTACAGTCTTCTAGAGAAAAGTCCTTTTCTTCAACTTGTTCATTAGCAGTGCATTTTGCTGGGATAAAAATTTTATAGATGCCTCATTGCTTTCTGTCACGATGGAAAAATGCCACTCCTTAGGTGACTGTGAATTGATTTACCTACTCATTTGTTTCACTGATGGGGGGAATCTGATGAGCACAGGCACAGAATCAGGGCTGAACGTGATTTGTTGGAGGGATCGAATAGCCCGGCCTGGACAAAGCCAAGTGTCAGTGTTTAGGGAAAGCGCAGGCGATTTAGGGGGTAAGGACTGGCTCTAAATGACAGGTAACCTTGAAAGCTAGTTTGAGTTTGGATTTTGTGTTCTAGGCCAGCACTGTGCACTAGAACTTTCTTCAGTGATTGAAACGCCCTGTAATCTGCACTAATACAGTAGCGACAGGCTGCATCTGGGTGATGAGGATTTGAATTTGTGTCCAGTTTGTCCAAGGGATGAATTTTTAATTTTAGTTAAATTTCGATTTAAATAAGTGCTTGTGGCCAACGGCTACCATGTTGGACAGCTGAGTCGCAGACAGTGAGGTACCATGATGTGGTTTGGAGACGAATGACGACAAATCTCAACTAAGGCTGACCTGAAAGGTTTCAGAGTAACTACTAGAAGTTTTCTACTACTGATAGTAATGTGAGGAAGAGTTGTTTTTTTTTTTTTAATAAGGTGAGAAACTTAGAAGGAAGCAGAAGGCAGGACATCAGTTCACTTGAGATTGTTTTAAACTCAAGTAAAATACTGATGCGGGAGATAAGAGTTTTCTCAGTATTTTATACATGGAAGAAATTGCCCACCCCTCCCCCACCCATCCAGAACAAAGAGATGTCAGAGTGCATCCAGGTCACCTAGCAGTTCTTTGTCAGGATCTCGCTGAGATTTAATCTCCCAGAGATTAAGATCTCTGGCCACGTAACGTCCCAGTTCTGTGACTTGTTCCTGGGAATCGATCAGTGTTTCCCAGTCACCTGGGCTTGGACTGACGCAGGCAATTGTTACTGCCGCCATTTGCATTGCTTCCTCTCTCCAGGCTCCTCCCAACGTCATTCCACACCTCTTGCCCCTCCCTCTTTTACTTCTCCTTCCATCCTGGGCCTCCCCACAATAGCATCCCCCCTCCCCCCTTCCCCAAGATCCGGGTTCTGATGCCTATTGGAGGCTGCCCTGGGCGTAGAGGTTGCCTACCTTCGACACCAACAGCCCAAGCGTAGAACTGTCCACCTGATTTTCACCATGACTGGCACACGGAACGGCAGACTAGGACCCAGTGTTCTTGACCCAAGAACCCTAGTTCTTTCAGTTTTGTTTTGTTCTGTTCTTTTTTTTTTTTTTTAAAGGCCTTAGTTGTCATTTAATTGCAGTGGCTCTCCCGGTTTCCCTATCAGTGGAGGTAGGCAGTGATGAGGTAAGAGGGAATAATGCTAGCCCTTTACCACATTATAAGGAAAGATGGCTTTTATGACTTTTTAAACCTGAGGTCATGACTAAGCAAGGTAATGACTCCAAGAGACTTTGATCAAAGAGGAAGCATTTATTGAAATACGAACTCTTTTATAAAATATCTCTGGGAACATACACAGGCCCTGGTAACCTTGGCTGTCTCCGGGGAGAACCAGGTGGTGGGAGTCTTGAGTTAGGGAAAACTTGTCTGTATAAACCTGTATATATGTTTAATTTTGAACCGTGTGAATATTTCACCTACTCGAGCATTGAATCAGTGACGTTTTAACGTGGCAGTGGGGGCTGATATGTGTTCCATGCCCTGACTGTTCTTTTTTTCCTTCAGATTCTAGAAAGCCATCGCTTCCATAAAACAAGATGTTTGCTTTGTCCTCTGGTTGCACTACCCTCTGTAGCTTAGCGGAGACCTCTTTTTCTGTGCGTTGAGCAGCATTTCTCACGGATAGCAACCACATTGATCTCTAGGAAGAGTGATCCTTCAGCATTCCAAGTGTTATTTCTAGGCACCTTAATCCAAAACACTCTAACCCAGCGGTTTTCAACCAGCACCACTTTGGCCCCCCAGGGAACATTTGGTGATGTCGGGAGACATTTTTGATCGTCACAAGTGGAGGGGTGGTGCTCCTGGCATCTAGGAGGTAGAGCCTGGCGATACCGTGTCCTGTAATGCACAGGACAGTGCCCACAACACAGAATTATTGCAGTGTTCGTAGCAGCGAGGCTGAGAAACTTGGCCCAAACCAAACTCTCCTTTTAAAAGAGGGTGGATAGGCGTCTCATTCTTCTGGATAATAGTTGTGTAACCTGAGGCATTTTCCCTAATTGATGTGAATCTTAATTTTGCTCCTTGAGGAAATGTCACCAGTACCTACCCTGACAGCCTCATTGTGGGGTGAGCGTCAAACACAGCCTGGGAATACCAGTGAGTGGCATCACTGTCTTTATTAGCAAAAGCAACATCTCTCGGCCTCTGATTTCCAGTCAGATGCATTCTGTTGTGCGTGGCTGCCTCCCGCAGTGCTGGCCCTGGTGACTGGTCACTTAGCATCCTGCTGCTCGCTCCATTCTGGCCTGGGCATGGGAGAAGCACACAGTGAGGGCCGGAGCAGGACCTCGTGGCCTTCCATGTAGCCGTGGCTTCAGAATAAGAGAAAGACGTGCTCCTAATGGGGGGCTGCCATTATGGGTTTTTATCATTTATTTTTATTTCTTTTAATATACTTTTAAAGTGTACTTATGTTGAGAGAGAGTGTGTGTGAGTGAGCGAGCCAGTGGGGGATGGGCAGGGAGAGAGAGAGAGAGAGGGAAACACAGAATCCCAAGCAGGCTCTGCTCACAGCACAGAGCCCAACTCAGGGCTCGATCTCACGAACTATGAGATCATGACCTGAGCGGAAACCAACTGAGCCACCCAGGCGCCCCTGCCCTTTTTCTTTTAATTGAGCAGCGAGCAGATGAGCTACGTCATTCAGAGAAGGGAAATTTTTCGGTAATCCCATTAGATCTAGAAGCATGTAGAAGCATAGACCATTACCGTCCACCCTGCTGGGCAGATCCTCCCTCCAAACCTTCTGCTTCTGGATAGTATCACCTGTGCCTCCATGTTTTTCCAAACTAAGTCCTAAAGCACGTGATGACCAATCTGCCTTTATGACTTCTGGGCAAGACATGGCAGGTGATTCAGCAAAGTCAATAGGTGGCTTCCAATAGGCAGAGAAGCCAACCTTCTGATCACGGTGTTTCCTTGGACTGTTCATTTCTAAGGGACCTCCTTTGGCCTTGGCATTGGAAAGAGCGTCCACGTGGTAAGCCACCCAGGTTTGCTTCACTTCTGCGTTCTGATTAACTATGGAATTTCCATCTGGTTTTGGTCCCTGATGCCAGTAAACGTTGTCTTGGTGTCTCCAAAACACCCTAAAACATGCCATACAGCTTTCTTCAGGGGCGACAGGAACCACTCCATTGTTGAGTGTGGTGTTAATGGCAGGTGGGGAGGCTGGGGTTTTCAGTGCTTCTGCGGCCTGCTGGGCCATCTGAACAGGAGCCCCTGCTCTCCAAGCACAATTTAGCTTTTGCTTTCAAATTAAATGGCTTTGTAATATACTCCAGTGATCTACATGCCTCCCTGCACAGGTTGGCCAGCAGGGTTCTGATCTGGCCAGCATGCCTCTTGTCCCAAGGCCTATGGCTTGTCCATTTTTTTTTCCCAAAGATTTTGAGTTATCTTTACACCCACGTGGGGCTTGACCTTACAACCCTGAGATTAAGAGACACAGGCGTCCCTGGCTTGTCCACTCTTAGCACTACCACTCCATTTCCCTTGCCTGGATAGATAGTTCACGGTGATTTTGAAAGGTGTCTCTTAGAAGTTGCTTAAGGCAGCGCCTGGGTGGCTCAGTCAGTTAAACATTCATCTTCGGGTCAGGTCGTGATCTCACAGTTCATGAGTTCTGGCCCTGCGTCGGGCTCTGTGCTGACAGCTCAGAGCCTGGAGTCTGCTTCAGATTCTTTGTCTCCCTTTCTCTCAGCCCCTCTCATGCTCGCCCTCTGTCTGTCTGTCTGTTTCTCTCTCTCTCTCAAAAATAAACATTAAAATAATAATAATAATAATAATAATAATAATAATAATAAACGTTGTTTAAGCACAGAGAAATGAAAAATTCTAGAGTTCTTTATTCTGGAAATCCAGAAAAGAAGGCCAGTAACATAGGAGAGGTTCTAGTCTTCTCTCTACTTACAGATACTAACAGGATAAATGCCATGTGCTTATTCATAGTTTTGCTGTCTTAGGGAGTTAGAATCATTGGTTGCTGGAAGAATCTTACTTATCAAATTCGATTGAGTTTATTTAACCAGAAACCTATTACTGTGGCAAACTAAAGCATGTTATTATTAATTAGAAGCAATTTTAAAAGCTGTGTTAATAATAGGGGGGGCCTGGGCAGCTCAGTTGGTTAAACGTCCGACTCTTGATTTCGGCTCAGGTCCTGATCTCACGATTCATCACATCGAGCCTCGTGTCGGGCTGTGTGCTGATAGGGCAGAACCTGCTTGCTATTTTCCCTCTCTCTCTATGTCTCTCTCAAAATAAATTAACTTTACAAAAGCTATGTCAGTAATAAGAGCAACATTTATCCAGTGTTTAGCATATGCCACACATCTGTCTAAGCACTTCAGAATTATTAACTCATGTAATCTCATCACAACCATTTTGCTACCCTATGGATGAAAAACTGAAGATAAGTTGCCCACCCCAGGGCACCCACATAAGTGGCAGAATGAGGCTGGGATTTTAACCCCAACTGTCTCTCTCTCGGGTGTGTCAGACCCAAACCGCTGCAATATTATCTGAACCTTATGGTTCCTATGACATTAAACGGAAAGTTCTCATTTATCCGCTAGAAGAATAGAAGCCAGGGGGTACAGGTAAAACTAGCCCCCTTTGGATTGGGAGCACAATGGTAGCGAATCATTCTGAAAAGTGTTTTCCCTGATTCAGTGGTTCCAAAGCCAGCTGTGCTTGTATGTTTCTCCTCTGAATACAGAATCTGAGCTGTAGCCGCAAAATAACTTTTTCTAGAAGGTACATATTAATTTTGAAATGAAAAACAATCTCATCTCCGGGTACTGGGTGAAACACTGGAAATAAAATGACAAAGTGCTAATTTCAAAAATCATTCTTGAGCACCGAACTAAAAATTGACAGTGAAGTATGAGATCCACCTGGAGGGGGTGATATATTTTGACCTGTCATATTAGGAGAGGAACACGTTTCAAACCTAGCTGTGCCATAGAAAGTCACAGGAGGGGTAATAACTCACTAACGACTTGCTCAATAGCAAAAAAGATCTGATAAAGTATTGGGTTGGAGGGTGAATACTTTGAAAGTTATTTTCCTGCGTGAGAGTCACATTTCCCCAGATGGTACACCTGTGTTTTCTGGCAAGTTCGCTGTCTGTGGATCCTGTGTCTGTAGCTTTTATCGTAACACAGGAGGAAGATGAGGCATTCCAGCCCTCAGCACAGAAGCCTTCCCTGAGACAGTCAGCGCATCATTAAGGAGAGAACAAGAAGGCGACGGTTGTGGTCTCTGGGGATGTAAATTTAAGATTCTTGCTCTGTCTTTATCTTTTTTTTGCCTAACCCTCCAGTTTGTATGTACATCCTGACATCCAGAGACACAAGTTGGATTGAGTTACAAGGAAAATGTTGAACTGTTCATAGAATCTAACTGTGGGGTTTTTTTCCTCAGTGAAGATCACCCACTCTTACTTTTACAAGAGTGCTTTTTATTTAGCCAAATCTGCTGCTGCCCACTCTGCAAGATGGATCAGGGAGCGTTTCATTATTGAGCACATGGCTGACATACAGGCTGTCCAGGTGACATTCTAATTCTCCTGGGCTACTTTTTCATACTGTGACTTTGTCATTTTTTTAAGGACATGGTCGGTGCCTGGAATATAAGACACACATTTGCTTGTACGTCCAAGCATTCATTCATGTATTCAGTTGACAAATATTTATTTAGCTTGGCACTGTGCTAGGCCTTGGGGGTAGGACAGAGGCCTAGACGGAGCTCTTCCCTTCACTAATAATGATTTCATTGTCATGGTAGAGACAAACCAGAAGAAGTAAACAGAATAAAGCAATTACTAACTTTTAAAGTGCTCCGAAATAAACCCACACGTATATGGTAAATTAATTTGTGACAAAGGAGGCAAGAATATACAGTGGGGAGAGAGTAGCCTCTTCAGTCACCGGTGCCAAGAAACTTGGACACTTGGGTGCCAAAGAATGAAACTGGACCCCTTTCTTACCCCATACGCAAAAATTAAAATGAATTTCAGGGTGCCTGGGTGGCCCAGGCGGTTAAGCATCTGACTTTGGCTCAGGTCATGATCTCACGGTTCGTGGGTTTGAGCCCCGCCTCAGGCTCTGTGCTGACAGCTCACAGCCTGGAGCCTGCTTCAGATTCTGGGTCTCCCTCGCTGTCTACCCCTCCGTCTCTGTCTCTCTCAAAAATAAACGATAAAATGAATTTAAAGACCTCAAGCCATAAAACTCCTAGAAGAGAACATCGGTAAGCTTTTTGACGTTGGTCTCGGTGATGCTTTTTTGAACCTAACTCCAAAGGCAAGGGCAGCAGAAGCAAAAATACACAAATGGAACTGCATCAAACTAGAAAGCTGCTGCACGGTGAAGGAGACCATCCGCAACCTGAAAAGGCTATCTACTGACTGGGAGAAGATATTTGCCAATGATAATATCCAATAAAGCGTTTAATATTCAAAATATATAAAGAACCCAAACAACTCCGTAACAAAAAAACCAAACGATGTGATTGCCAAGCAGGCAGAAGATCTGAATAGACATTTTCCGAGAGAAGACCTACGATGGCCAAACACATGAAAAGATGCTTATTAGCACCTGTAGTCGTCTGGAAAATGCAAATCAAATCCACAACTCGCATCTGTCAGAATGGCTGTTGTTAAAAAGAGAGGAAATAACAGGAGTTGTTAAAAGGCGTTACTCACGCACTGTTGGTGGGAATGTGCATTGGTGCAGCCACTGTGGCAGACTATATGGAGGTTCTTCAAAAATGGAAAAAGAACTGCCGTACGATCTAACTTACGGCTATTTGAAGAAAACAAAAACACGTACTCGTAAAGATAAATGTACCCCCGTGTTCCTTGCAGCAGTATTTATAATCGCCACGATATGGAAACGACTTAAATGTCCATTGGTAGATGAATGGATAGGTGTGATACACAAACACACACACACGCACACACACTGGAATTCTACTCATCCATAAAAAAAGAATGAAATCTTGCCATTTGTGACAACATGGATGGACCTTGAGGGCATCATACTAAGTTAAATAAGAGAAAAACAAGTAATGTAGGATTTCACTTACACGTGGAATCCTCTAAAAACGAACAAATAAAACAACTCATAGATACAGAGAATAGATTGGCCGGAGGGGGGAGGCGTAGGAGGTGGCCACGATGGGTGATCAGTATCCAGAAGTACAAACTTCCAGTTATAAATCTCAGCCATGTAATGTATGGAACGGTGATTAGGACTATATTATTGTATTGCATGTATAACATATAGATTACGGTGTTGACTATAATATCGTATTGCATATTTGAAAGTTGCTAACGGCAGATCCTGAAAGTCTGCATCAGGAGAAAAGTTTCCTAGCTCTGTATGGTGACGGGTGGTAACCAGACATATTGTGGTCACTTTGCAATATGTACAGATATCAAATCATTATGTTGTACCTCTAAAACTAATACAAGGTTATATGTCAATTGCACTTCAATTTTTAAAAATGCTATGAAGAAAATCAAGGGCAGGGGTGCTACTTTTTAGATAAAGTATTTAGGGGGGCCTCTTTCGATAAAGTATTTAGGGGATAAAGCGTTTAGGGGAGGTGAGCTGGGGGCTGGGATCACAAGTGTGAGAAGGAGCCAGCCAACAGGAGAGTGGAAGCAAGAATGTTCTTGACAGAGAGAACACCATTTGCCAGGTCCTAGAAGCAGGAAGGAGCTTCGCGGATTCCAGAAACCGAAGGAGAGGCTGTTGTGATGGAGCGTACTGAGCAAGGAAGCAGAGGCAAGATGGGATGAGAGCAGTGGCTCTGAACTTGAGGCCCCTATTGTGTCCCGGGGGGACATACGACCTTGCTGTCACAGCTGGGGACGCGAGAGGGGTGCTACCAGCATGCAGTGGATTAGAGCCCAGGGTCGCAGTTACACATTCAGTGATGCACAGAATAGTCCCCAGGTCCGTCTGGCCCCGAGTGCCGAGTGCTAAATTGAGAAATGCTAAATTAAAGATAGGTGGTGGCCTAAGTAAAGATGTATACCAGGCCAGACCGGCCATGGTTGCCTATGTGGGGGGGGGGGGGGGGGGTGGTGCGAGGGCATGATAGGAATGTTTGGTGAACCCCGGGTTCTAACTCAAGCACCTGGGTGGATGTCGTGGTCATTGATCAAGACGGAGGGGAGTGGTATGAGGAAAGGCTTGGGAAGGAAGATCTAGTCTTCCAGTTTGGACATGTTAGTTTGGAGATATTTTGAGCCAGTGAAGGGACGAATTTGGTGGACACTGTGAAATGTAGATCTGGAGCTCAGGGGAGAGGTCCGAGGTTCCATTTCTCGTTGTTGAGCCATGGATCCATAGGAATTGGTGAGATAGATGGAGGAGAGGCCCCAGGACTGGCAAGCATTCACATTTGGAATACTACCTCTTAAGGCCCTTCTTCATGGAGTTATAGTCCCAAAATAAACACAGCTGGCCAACTCATTCCCTTACAGTCTCCCGTGGGCCTTCCGTTACATACAGAGAAAATCTACACTCCGAAGCACGACATACGAGTCCTTTACAGTCTGTCCCCAGTGGGCTTGTCTTGTCCCATCTCCTGCTGTTCAGTTCACGCCTAACTCCAGCCGCGCCGAGTATGTGGATCCCGGCTCCTTTCTATTCGTGCTGATCATTCTAGAACCACCTTCATTCCAGAAGTAGTTCCTCCATTGCCCTTCCCCATGCTTCTAGGCGCTGACTGTTCATTACTCCTTCCCAGGCCTCCCTCAGCACCCTGCCCTTAACCTCTGTTGTATCATGGATGACTTTTGTTTTGTAATAATTGTTTGCAGTGATAGCCTGCCAAATGCTCACCTTGAGCAGCTAGAGAGCAGGGGCCTGGCCCAATCATCTTGACATCCGTAGGGTCCCATACAGTGCCTGGCCCACAACATTCAAGAGATGTATCACTTTTTTTTTCTTAATTCTAAAATTGTCATAGACTTTGCAGAGAGAGATGTTCTTGAGCCTACAGTTCCGGATCTGCAGTTACAGGTGAGATATGTTGGAGGGTAGAAAGGTAAAGTTGGGGGGGGGGGGGTTGTGCAGAAAGGGGTGGAATTTATACTTTGGTTATTCAGATGGGAGAAAGAATACTTTGAAAGAGCTCAGTTCAGTTCTCTGGGCTTTTTGTGTTTCAGAGATGATAGTGATTATCTGTGTCTTGGGTCAAGTGCATGGCTCTCTGAAAGTTGGCTGTTAAGTTTTTGGCATCCGTAAGTCCCCTTGTCTATAATCTGTAGACCGCTTATGATCAGCCATTCATGGAAGAGCTTCAGCAATGAAATTTTAAAAGGCAGTCTCTTAACTCCATCGTTGAAAGGTTCTTTTCTTTCTAGAAGAGGCTGCCCCTAGGTAGATGCTGGTGACTGCCAGGGAGAAGCAGGATTTGACGGTGGTTGGCTGTCCATTTCTCCAGCATGGCAGCCATAGTGAACATCCTTTTCTTTGTAACGTGAAAGACACAGGACCCCGTGATGTTTTAGAGCTGCTATTTCAAAGGGAATGAAAGGGAGCAATAGCCTGGCACTTTCCAGAAGCCGCTACGACCCTCACAAAATAGTGGCGGTGTATAGATGTTAAAGCTGCAGTGAGGACCCAAAGGCAGGGGGTGATGGGAGCCCTGGCTGCCATGCTGTTCCTTTATCCCTCACCACCCCTGGGCTGAGAGGGAGTCTGGCCGGGGGGCCAGGCTGGCTCAACCATTTATGAGCCCAGCTTCATGTGGGACACTTAAAGTTGGAGCATAGCAACACCACACTGTGGTGTGACCGGTAAATCTGATGAGGGATGAGAAGACTCTCGGAAGATAGAAGTTGGCTGTGCAGATATTAAATTGGTACTATTGTTGCTGGATCCTTAGTCACCCCCAGTGGGGCTTAAGCCCCGCAAGAGCAAGGACTTGGCCAACCAGGTAGAACTCAACACGGAGCGAAAGAACAGGTTGTTCTTCACCTTCTCCGTGCTGTGACACTGCTCGAATTGGGAATTCCAAACGGCTTGGGACCCTGTTCTGTATTGATGGCCGTCCCTGCTGTGGAATATTGACAGTTGTTTTGAAAGAGCAGTGGGATTCTGTGGCAAAGGAAACCTCACTTTTGTTCATTGAAGTCGCCTTAAAAAAAAAAGGGGGTGTCCTATGTCCAAAAAGGAAAAATGTTTTCTTTGCTTTCCATTTCATTGAATAAAAATGAAAACTCTTGTATTATAGCTTTACCATCTTCCCCATCTGATTTAGTTTCAGGAAACTGATTTAGGCTTCAAGAGTCCCTTCTCTTCCTCTTTCTCTGCCTTTACCTGTTCTAGCTGCTCTTCCCAGACCAGTGGAATTCTGGGGGGAACCAAATGTTATTCTCTCCAAGGATGTAGAGTGCAACAGAGTGCGGTGAGCGTGTGTCATTGAAGACAGCAGGATGTGGAAGATGGGGGTAGACAGGGCATGTTGCATGTGTTTTAAAGAAAAGCCCAGAGGGGCGCCTGGGTGGCGCAGTCGGTTAAGCGTCCGACTTCAGCCAGGTCGCGATCTCACGGTCCGTGAGTTCGAGCCCCGCGTCGGGCTCTGGGCTGATGGCTCAGAGCCTGGAGCCTGTTTCCGATTCTGTGTCTCCCTCTCTCTCTGCCCCTCCCCTGTTCATGCTCTGTCTCTCTCTGTCCCAAAAATAAATAAACGTTGAAAAAAAAAATTTTTTTTTTTAAAAAATAAAGAAAAGCCCAGAAAAACCAAGCAGCACAAACGACACAGTCGTCCTCCAAGATTTTTTTTATACTTCATTTTATTTTGTTTTGGCTTCTTTCATTTTGTTTATTCTTGAGAGAGAAAGGGGGGGGGAGAGGAAGAGGGTCAGGGAAAGGGGGAGAGACAGAATCCCACGCAGGCCCTGTGCTGTCGGCACAGAGTCTGACGTGGGGCTCGATCTCACAAACCGTGAGATCATGACCTGCGCCGACATCACGACTTGGATGCTTAACTGACTGAGCCACCCAGGCGCCCCTTTTTTTAAAATTTTTAACTTACTTATTATAAACTTGGAGACAAATCTGTTCCACCATTCCCTCCCCTGATGTTCAATGGGATGTTAAATTTGGATATATCTATGATATTGTAAATTAGGAGTATTTAAAAATTGTAAACACAGAAGAGATTTTGAAGCGGGGAAGTTCCATTTGTGAGCAAAATCAAAGGCTAAAGTCTCTGAGATTCTGTTAGGTCAGAAAAATCTTATTTTTCAAGGAAGTATTCATTGTAATAAAAACATTAAGTTTCCCTTTGGGAATTGGAGGTATGCCAAGTTGATCTGCATTTTTTTTTTTTTTTTGAGAGAGAGAGCGAGAGAGAGCGAGAGAGAGAGCGAGAGAGAGCGAGAGAGAGAGAGAGAGAGAGATGGAGTGAGGAGGGGAGGGGCAGAGGGAGCGGGAGAGAAAGAATCCTAAGCAGGCTCCATGCTGTCAGCGCATAGCCCATTGCAGGACTTGAACCCGCAAACCATGAGATGGTGACCTGAGAGCCAAAACCAAGAGTCGGACGCTTAACTGACTGAGCCACCCACGCGCCCCCAAGTTGACCTGCTTGGATGCTGATCTCCACACTTCTTATTCGTACATTTACTTTTAAGC
This sequence comes from Herpailurus yagouaroundi, assembly GCF_014898765.1. Lineage (NCBI taxonomy): Eukaryota > Metazoa > Chordata > Mammalia > Carnivora > Felidae > Herpailurus > Herpailurus yagouaroundi. The sequence goes on along the minus strand of NW_024412430.1, from coordinate 11,715,616 downwards.
AAGTTTGTGTTTTTAGGCATATTGGATATTTCGATTGACATGCATATTGCCAATTTTTTAATTTCTTTTGTTTTTTGTTTTTTTCCTGGATTGTGGAAGTCCTGAATTGCTTCAGGGGAATTTACCCTTGGGTGGGAAGAAGTTACATAGGAGTAGTAGGAGCTACATAAAGCCCTTGATTGATCCAAGGAAAAGGGTGTCTTGCTCAAGATGCCAGGTAGCTGCACAGAGGAGGAGAAGCACCTTGACCCTCAGAATCCTTGGTGCACAAGGCAGAAGGCTGAATCTTCACCCATAGTTTTCCATCCTCATGAAGGAAGAATTTAAACTGGCAATCTGCTATTGAGTAGGAAACGAGTATAATCATCCGCATCCTTCCTGCTTATAGACCCAAACTCACCCGTCCCAGGGTCACCTGCACTGGAGATAATTGGGCACCCAGTAGCCTGGAAAGAGCAGGCCCCCATTTTTAGCCCCAGAATGTCTGTCTCCCTACTCAGTAGATAAACCTGGGCATGTACACATGTTAGGTACACAGCTGTCGCCCTAAACACGTGGGATTGGCCTGTGACCTCTCAGAATCATGTTATACGGTGTCTGGACGTTGTAGCATTATTTCCCGAATTGCCTTTCAAAAATCGATCTCAGTTTACACTGTCCAGCTGATTTGGGAAAGCACGTATTGTCCCTGGTTGTCACTAACGCTGAGTGCTATTCATTTTAAAAAGCTTTGGCAGCCAGCTAGATGAAAATGCCTTAATTTTCCTTTTAATTTTCATTCATTTTTATCACTGGTAAGTGTGACTATTTTTTTTTTTTCCGAATAATTTTAATCCTTTGGGAGTTACACATTTTATTTATAAGAGGTACTTATGTATCAAGGGCTTGTATTTTTCTTGAAAGTGTTTTTCTGGTTCTAAATGAGTCTTTTAATTTTGCTTATTTTTTTTTTAACTCAAGCTTTTATGAAGTCAAATTTTTTAATATTTCCCTAAAGGCTTTTGTCTTCACTCTCATTTTTAAATTTTATGCTGGCAATACTTTGTTTTCACTATAATATTCATAATACAAGACTTCCCAAAGAATTCTTAATTTTCAAAAGTTTCCTGATGATGTGTTTACATGGATTCCTCCAATTAAGCTTTGGAATTATAAGATTATGGCTTTTAAAAAGATTGCTATTGTGATTGTTGTTGAAATTGGTTTAAATTTATTAATGAATTTAGAGAGAAGTAGCATCTTTAAGTGTTAAGTCTTGCCTTCCAAGAGTTCAGCGTCTATATGTTTGTCTTTTATGCTCCTCAGTAAATTATTTTCTTCCAAGATCTTGTAACTATTTTTTGTTAACTATATTCCTAAGTAATTGATGTGGGATTTTTTTTAATATTATTTATTTTTGAAAGAGAGACAGAATGCAAGCAGGGGAGGGGCAGAGAGAGAGGGAGACACAGAATCTGAAGCAGGGTCCGGGCTCCGAGCTGTCAACACAGAGCCTGACACGGGGCTCAAACCCATGATCCATGAGATCATGACCTGAGCCGCAGTGGGATGCTTAACCAACTGAGCCACCCAGGTGCCCCAGGATTTTCTTTTTGTTCTTACTCTTGTGGGTTTTTTTTCCCCTTCCCTGTTATAAATGGGATTCTCTTCTCATTACATTTCCTAGCTGGGAATGTGTAAGTTCTCGATGTGTGTGTTTGCTTTGTAAACTGTCAACTTCATTTTTGAAACTATTCTCCTAGGTCCATGATTGTTTCTTGGGTATGATAGGTAGCAATCATATCATCTATAAATTATAGTTTTTCTCTTTCTAACCGCTATTTTGAATTTAGCTTTCTTGTCTTATATTATTGGCTTGGTCTTCCACAATCGTATCGAAGAATGTTAGTGATAAAAGGACTTGTCTTGTTCATGATTTTAAAAGCCAAATGGCTATTGTACTGTCTCCCAGAGTCCATTCCGCTATACTCATGGATTATTAATAGCTATTTACATAAAAATCCCTTAGTCAGGGGTGCCTTAGTGGCTCGGTTGAGCGTCTGATTTTTGATTTGGGCTCAGGTCATGATCCTGGGTTCATGGGATCGAGCCCTGCGTCAGGCTCCACAGTGAGTGTGGAGCCTGCTTGGGATTCTCTCTCTCCTTCTGTCTGTCTGTCTGTCTCTCTCTCTCTCTCTCTCTCCTTCTGCCTCTCTCCCCTACTCATGTGCTCTGTCTCTAAAAGAAAAAAATAATTTAAAAAATGAGTTAAAAAAAAATCCCTTGGTCAGATACATTTGGGAAGTGTCATTCTTCTTCCAATAATATAATGTTGTCATTTAGCTCAAGAACTGTTTTTCGTGTTGAGAAAGTTTGTTTCTTACTCTGGTTTTTCTAAGAATTTTTTAAAATCTTAATTGATACTGACTTTTTTACATAACTGATTTATGCAGACCATGGAAAGGCAGTCATTGAAAGCATAGTTAGCTTGTAAGATACTCTGAGTACTTAAAAGTAGTAATATTAAACTTTGTTTCTCTTAAAACATTAATTTGGATCTGGTATCAGTCTGGATAGATGGAATAACTGTAGTATTTGCTTATCTTTTTTTTTTTTTTTTAATTTTTTTTTCAACGTTTATTTATTTTTGGGACAGACAGAGACAGAGCATGAACGGGGGAGGGGCAGAGAGAGAGGGAGACACAGAATTGGAAACAGGCTCCAGGCTCTGAGCCATCAGCCCAGAGCCCGACGCGGGGCTCGAACTCACAGACCACGAGATCGTGACCTGGCCGAAGTCGGACGCTTAACCGACTGCGCCACCCAGGCGCCCCTGTAGCATTTGCTTATAATTTGAGGCCGTTTTTAGAATTTCTTCCTTATAAGCCTTTTGGCCTTTCCCCCAGACCAGAGCAATCTATGTGGAAATTATCCTGAGTTAATGCTTCACACAGGCTTTTCTGGTGTAGGCAGGTTGCTGAAATCCGTCTTCCTGAGAAATTTTGTTTGGGGCAAGGGAAAAAAAAAATAGACTTTTGTTTATTAGAACATTTTTTTTGCCTGAAATTCTTCATTTATTCATCTTAACTTTACTTTTGAATGCAATTTCCTATTATATTTGGGCTTCTGTTTCTCCCCTTGTAAAATTTGGAGTGTGGATGACCGCTAAATGCCATTTATGTTTCTTGGGTTTTTTAAATAGATTTGTTTTGGGTTTTGTTTGTGTGTTTCTTGAGTCTGTGATTATTCCCTGCAGCAATTTCTTTATTAAGGGTATGCAAGATGCCACAGAAAAGCGCAAAAGAAGGGAGTTTACATTTTATTTCTCATCTGTGTTAAGAGTGTCTCAGGTGGTTTTCCTTTTGGTGCAAAGGTGATAATATCTTGTGTATTTTCCCACCCTTCCTTAAACACCTTTTGGATTAGAAACTCAGATCATTCTGTGGGTTTAAAAAAGATGACTCCTCTGTGGCCAAAAGTGGAGATTTCCTCTTTCATGTGGAGTCCAGGGAAAATGAATACACTGGAAAATTACCAAAATTGCCAAAGGTCTCAATCTTGTAGGAATAGAAAGTTAAGTGTGCATAAAGCACGGGACTGTGTCCCCACCCCCACTTTCTCTTCAAGCCTAGGGGAGTCTGGCCACAATCAGAGTCTCAGATGTAGAAGTGGTCTTGGGGGGCGAAGAGAAGAAAGGTTAGGGGGCTAAATTCCTTTTGGGTGCTACTTTGGTGATCTCTAGTTGAAAAAGCTCCTGTAGAGACCATCTCTCATCCAGAAGGCCAGATGTGTGCTCATGTCAAAGCCATCACCCTGTTCATTCAACAGATGGTCATCTAGGGCCCATTTGGTGCCATGCGCTGGGACCGCAGGCGTGCCAACCGATCTTAATTTCAACCCTTTGCAAATTATCAGTGAAGAGGACCTTGAAAATTATTACTTGTAAGTCTTCGGTTTAAAGAAAGAGATATTCAGGGGCGCCTGGGTGGCGCAGTCGGTTAAGCGTCCGACTTCAGCCAGGTCACGATCTCACGGTCCGTGAGTTCGAGCCCCGCGTCGGGCTCTGGGCTGATGGCTCAGAGCCTGGAGCCTGTTTCCGATTCTGTGTCTCCCTCTCTCTCTGCCCCTCCCCCGTTCATGCTCTGTCTCTCTCTGTCCCAAAAAAATAAATAAACGTTGAAAAAAAAAAATTAAAAAAAAAAAGAAAGAGATATTCAGCCAACAATCGGTCCCCTCGTTCTGACTTCAGTGTATTTAAACTGCACTATGTGTGTGAGTATTGTGCTGGTGGGTAAGTGTGACTTCTGTCCAAAAAACAGAAGAGTGACCTAGCCCAAACCACTCTGGGTAGGTCCCACTAGAACATCTTGTGTATAAATAGATTCATCCTTTGGGGCTAGTGGGGCAAAGGGTGAAAAGGTTGGGGTGCCTTGTGCAGATCAGACCAAAAAGCGTCGAGGGTTTTGTAAAATGTATATGTGTTAGGAGTTCCCTCTTGCTGCTGTAACAAAATACCGCAACCTTGGTGGCTTAAAACAACACAGTTATTATCTTAACAGTTCTGTAAGATACACGTGGAGCACAATATCAAAAATCAAAACGGTTAAAATTGATAGCTAAAATCAAAAAAGATATCAAAAAGACTGCATTCCTTTGTAGAAGCTCCGGAGGAGAATCCGTTTTCTTGCATTTTTCCAGCTTCTGGGTGCCACTTAGTTTCCTTGCCTCGTGGCCCTTGTTTCAATCTCAAAGTCGGCAAGGGCCACTTAGTCCTTTTCACATTGTATTTCACTCGCTTACCCTCCCTTTTGCCTCTTTTGTTTTCACTTTTCAGGACCCGTGTTATTATAGTGGGCCCATCGGGGTAATCCAGGACAGCACCCCCCATCTCAGGTTCAGCTGGTTACCAACCTTAATTGCACCTGCAACCTTGTAATGATTTGCCTTCTTCTTTTTTTAATACGAAATTTATTGTCAGACTGGTTTCCATACAACACCCAGTGCTCATCCCAACAGGTGTCCTCCTCGATGCCCATCACTCACCCTCCCCTCCCTCCCACCCCCCACCAACCCTCAGTTTATTCTCAGTTTTTAAAGAGTCTCTTATGGTTTGGCTCCCTCCCTCTCCAACTTGTTTTTTCCTTCCCCTCCCCCATGGTCTTATGGTAAGTTTCTCAGGATCCACCTAAGAGTGAACACATATGGTATCTGTCTTTCTCTGTATGGCTTATTTCACTTAGCATCACACTCTCCAGTTCCATCCACGTTGCTACAAAGGGCCATATTTCATTCTTTCTCATTGCCACGTAGTACTCCATTGTGTATATAAACCACAATTTCTTTATCCATTCATCAGTTGATGGACATTTAGGCTCTTTCCATCATTTGGCTATTGTTGAGAGTGCTGCTCTAAACATTGGGGTACAAGTGCCCCTATGCATCAGCCCTCCTGTATCCCTTGGGTAAATTCCTAGCAGTGCTATTGCTGGGTCATAGGGTAGGTCTATTTTTAATTTTTTGAGGAACCTCCACACTGTTTTCCAGAGCGGCTGCACCAGTTTGCATTCCTACCAACAGTGCAAGAGGGTTCCCGTTTCTCCACATCCTCGCCAGCATCTATAGTCTCCTGATTTGTTCGTTTTGGCCACTCTGACTGGCGTGAGGTGATATCTGAGTGTGGTTTTGATTTGTATTTCCCTGATGAGGAGCGACGTTGAGCATCTTTTCATGTTCCTGTTGGCCATCCGGATGTCTTCTTTAGAGAAGTGTCTATTTGTGTTTTCTGCCCATTTCTTCACTGGATTATTTGTTTCTCGGGTGTGGAGTTTGGTGAGGTCTTTCTAGATTTTGGATACGAGCCCTTTGTCTGATAGGTCATTTGCAAATATCTTTTCCCATTCCGTCGGTTGCCTTTCAGTTTTGTTGATAGTTTCCTTTGCAGTGCAGAAGCTTTTTATCTTCATGAGGTCCCAGTAGTTCATTTTTGCTTTTAATTCTCTTGCCTTTGGAGATGTGTCAAGTAAGAAATTGCTGTGGCTGAGGTCAGAGAGGTTTTTTTCCTGCTTTATCCTCTAGGGTTTCATTTGCCTTCTAAGAAAACATACTCAGGCTTCATGGGTTCATAGGGATTAAGACCTGAACCTATTTGGAGACCTTTGTTCTGTCTACCACAATGTAACAGTGTCCTCCTCTGAGTACGTAGGGCCCTTTGTCATCCCTTTATCACCTTCTTTAAGTCCGTCCAAGACTCTCAACAGACACTGCTTGAGCCCCTGAGGCATGGAGACTGTCTCCCATCTGTATTTCCTTCCGCCCCTCTCTTTCCCCGCACACTTCTATTTAACCAGAGTAAGAAACACACCTCCAGGACCTAAATCTCCCTGTAATAAAGTTACATAGGTAAGAGATCGTTTACCAGGTGTAAGCATGAAACAGGGCTTCCGATGCTACCATGTGATTGAAAAGCACGAATGGCTGACGTTCCTACCGTAACATGAAGCAGTCGGTCTTTGAACACAGTTTTTAAAATCAGATTTTGAGCTCACTGCTAAAGATAGTCTCCTTCATTTCCTGTATTATTTTGCGTCTTCCACAGTACCACGTGCATGTTATTTCTTTGGTGTTTACAGAAGCAGGTCCCATTTATGAAGCATGTCTGGAAGGAGGAAATGATGGATGGAAAATCTCTACATGGGATATAGAGTCAAGTGATCTCTGGATTGGGATCAAGGGCTCGAAATATGTTGGTGACTTCACGTGTACCATGGGACTGGTATTTTCCAGCATCCAGTTTGGATAGACTTGAATGGATCTTTTTAATATCTCTTTGAAAAGGGAACATTAGCTGTCCTCAGAGATTTAACGTTGGGCATAAAATAGGAATAAGATCATCACGTCTGATGACAGGATTAATCCTTTTTCTTGAAAGCAGAGTGGAGACCGTGTGCGCGTTTGCCGTTGCTGACGAAACGGGTATAGTCACCATCACTCAAGGTGGAAATAGCAGAAATGATTAATTTAGAACAGAGAAGGATTGTGGGGTGGGTGGAAGTGACATTTGTCTGCATTATATTCTTAGAAACTTAGACTGGTAGAGTTGGAAGTGCGTCTGAAAAAAACTGTTCATTAACATATAAGAAAATAGATGCCCAAATACTCCAGTCGGTGGCCAAGAGCGTGCTGCGTGCAACACGCAGAGTTGGAGCTCTGGCGGCCAGTATCTGGACCCTTCTCGGTGTGCTGTACTCTTTTGCAGCACCCTTGACAAATTCGTGGGGTGACCAGGCCAAGCCATGAGCCCCAGAGATGCCCTTCGTGTCGATTTCTCCTTGGGCGTTTCTCACACGCACATGGCCGAAACGTTCCCCATGCAGTTTGCCCTTGAGAACTAGAGTGTTGCCTGCTGTATGCACAGTAGCCCCTGCGTTTGTGTGTACGTGTGCATGCATACGTGGAAGGCAGAGAGGGTGGGCAGGCTTATTTGTACACACATGATGCCAGCCACATTTTTAAGGACCAGGATCAGGACAAAGGCGAACAGAGTACTTTCCTGTCCCGCTTCTCCATCGTTGTTTTTTTCACTTTTTTAATGCTTATTTATTTGTTTTTGAGAGAGAGGGAGAACCTGTAGCAGGCTATAGGCTCTGAGCTGTCAGCACAGAGCCCGATGCGGAGCTCAAACCCACAAACCGTGAGATCATGACTTGAGCTGACGTTGGACGCTCAACCGGCTGAGCCACCCAGGCGTCCCTTGTTTTTTCCTTTTTTAATCATTTCATTACTAGCATTTTGCGCTTGGCTTGATGAAGCAAAATATGAGTTAAAACAACTGTGAAGTTTTGGGGCGCTTGGGTGGCTCAGTCAGTTGGGCATCCGACTTCAGCTCAGGTCATGATCTTGCACTCTGTGAGTTTGAGTCCTGCATCAGCCTCTGCGCTGACTGCTCAGAGCCTGGAGCCTGTTTCAGATTCTGTGTCTCCCTCTCTCTCTGCCCTTGCCGCCCCCCCCCCCCCCCACGCTCTGTCTCTGTCTCTCTCAAAAATAAACATTTAAAAAAATTTTTTTAAACAACTGTGAAGTTTGAAGACCCCATTCTTGATAAATAGAAGGCATTCCATTGTCGTGAATGACATACGCAGACAACATAAAGTGACGTCTGTTCACCGCAAATAAAAGGGTGATTTATGCTGGTGGATAGTGTGAGGGTTTTGTACTTAGATGAAACTGTGGTTTTCAGTTGGGGCTCTTTGCCCCGCCGCTTCCCTCGGGGGGCATTTGGCAACGTGTGGACACATTCTTGACTGTCCGTTTGGAGGAAGTGATGCTTACTGGCATCTAGGGAGTAGAGGCCAGTGCACAGGACAGCCCTCCACATACACAACAAAGGGTTATCCAGTCTCAAATGTCCGTGGTGCCAAGGTTGAGAAACCCTGGCCTAAAGGAATCTATGGCTTATCTGATGCTTGGCTTTAGAAGGCTATGTCGGGAGTTGATGAACTTAGAAAGAGCTTGGCTTGTGGAGTAAACATACCAGGAGAGTGCCTGGCCCCGGGAAATTTCTGTAGGGCATCACTTTGCCCACCCGTTGCCAAAATGCCACTTGCGCGTTCTCTCGGGCTTCTGTCCTCGGCGACAGAAATTAAAAATCATCTTCCATCTCCTCTTGACATCTGTGGATACTGTGGTTGAGAACTTAGATGTACTGTTTCGGTTTGGGGTCATGATACAGTTTCCATAACCAAGCACAGAATTCCAGAAGATGATTAGGAATGTGAAGACGGAGGAATGCCTTACCCTCGTCCATTCTTTATCATGACAGCCCAGTCAGGGAACCCGAGGGCAGGTGAGGAAGTGGACCTCGGTGTGGTCAAATCGTGGCAGAGACCATTACAACAGCAAATAATTGGGGAAAAAAAAAAAAAAAGGCAGGGGTTGGGGGAGAAACGGGAAAGGGAGAAATGACTAGGAGGCCGCTAGAGCCCTGCCCGGGTGCTATGTTCTACTCACAGACGGAGGGTAAGAAGAATGATTTGTATTTCCTTGTTCCTTTTGGAATCTTTGAAAGAAAATTTCCATACTGTTTGGGGTTTTTCCCCCTTGCCCGGTGGTTAAATTCCAAACAAATTAAATCATGGGATAGAGACGCAGGTATTTCCAATAATGCTCCTGTTGGAGGGCTGGCGGAGGGCAGGTGGTTTCCCTCCCAGGAAAATAACACCCCTTCGCCCCAGGAGCCTGGGAGGATGACTAGCCACGGCCCCGGGGCACCAGAACCACCTGCACGTTTGGGTTGTGGCGGTCGGTGATAGAGACTGGACCCGCTTTCGCTCACCTCCCTTCACAGTGAGACATGAACCCCTCTTGGGAAAGGCTATCCTTTGACCCGGCCAGACTGGAGAAGTTTTCCCCAGGTCATGTCCTGTATCTGGTATGTCTGTTTCACAAGCCAAGCTGTTTCTAATCAACCTTCCAGTAACAGCCTAAGGCCAAGGCCTATCAGATACTGGTTCTGGGAGGGAGGTGAAATGCTGGTGCCCAGGGACAGGACCCATCAGAGTGGCCTAAAAGAGCGGAGAGTAGAGGTGTGGCTCAGAAGACAGAGACAAGGTTGAGAATCAGTCAGGCCTTTTGCACAGAGACCCAAGGAACAAGGAAGAGAGAACAATACAGAAATTTCTAGACAGACAACTGCTTGCTTATGCGCGTCCTGAAATTTGGCTGCTGCAGGGCCTAGAGAGGGGTACCCCCCACAGCAGGCCTGATGCCTCCATAGGCTCATAGATTCTTAATGTCAGGATGGCCTTCATTTCTCCAGTAGCATCTGCTCAGTCGTTTGGCCAGTACCGAATTGAGTGCTGAGCGCAGCAGACATTTAGTTGGTTCTTGTTCCTTTAGCTGGTAGTGAAGGTCATTCGCGAGTGCGGAGTCAGGGGTCTGGCAGCAGAATCCACCACGGTTTCCTCCGTTACTAGGAAAGGGCGAAGGAAACACCCCTCCAATGGGCTATGGGTCAGGCGCTTTCACTTGTGCTGTCCCAGCAGGTCACTTACCAGCCGGGGCCACCAGGGATCCATTTTGGGTGGTGCCGTTAGAAGACTCGTTGGTTGGGGGTCAAGTCCAGAGGTTGAAAAGAAACTGGCTAAGCACAGTCTCATCCTCTGACGGTCCAGAAAGGGGTCACAGTCTGGTGGTGAGCTCCGGTGGGAAGAATCCTGAACGAGGGGTTCCTCAGCGGGCAGCTTTGACCCCGGTCCTTTTGACCTTAGGCGACGTCAAAACCATTGTAACAGTGCTCTCGGAGTTCAAGAGAAAAGGCAGAAACAAACAGCCCGTGGCCGCTCCCCAGCTGGCACTTCCGGAAATTGCACATGCGTGAAGCCAAGGTTGCTTCCCCTGGTTTCCCTCGTGAGAAATGACTTCCCTGTTCCCCTTTCTCAGTTCGGTCTTAACTTGAAAGACTTGTCATCTGAAGTAGATGAAATGCGCTGCCTTTGTGCTCTGTTGCTTACTGAAGCGGCTGTACCTGAAAACAAAACAAAACAAAACCCAGAGAGGTAGTGTTGGAATAAATTAGGTTAAAATTTACAGAGCAAGTGACTTCTGCTTGGTGACCATATACACTGGAAAATAAATTCGGTTTGGCCTAGACATTTTTACATGTGATCTTGGCCATCGTCTACTCAAATGCCTTCGTTTGTAGGGGAGGAAACTGAGACCCAGCGATACCACGTGGCTTTCTCAGAGTCTCACAGCCCCCCACCCCTCGGCATCGGGAGGGGCCCCAGGCTCCGGTTTCTCTGCCTCTTTCCTGATACCAGAGGTCTGTCCATGTTAATACGGACATGTTGTATGGACGTGTCTGTCCATGTTAATACGCAAATTAATACGGTGGGCCTTGGGAAGTCGGGGCAAGAGTCGTTGTCCGTGAACATTTTTTCTTCTCTTCTTCTACCATTGGTCAAAAAGCTGGTCAGCGGTGAAGCCGAGAGATCCAATTAAGTGTCTTTTCACTTGTGTCTGGGGCCATCCCCCCGTCTGCACCCCCAGCGTCCAGCACCAGTGGCAGGAGGAGGGAGGGAGCCTGGGACAGTGAGATGGTGGAATGCTGCCACGGTAGGAATCTGGAAGAAGCTTCTCTGTGAGCCAGAGCTGTGGTGAAGCATGTGAAGCAGGCAGGGCCCCCAGTAGAGCTTCTCAGGACTGCAGGGGGGAGATCCTGGCCCCTGCCACCCATCACTTCACCTTGGTGACCTGCAGCCCCCTGGCCAGGGACTCTCTGTTTTTTTTCTTTTTTTTAATGTTTATTTATTTTTGAGAGAGAGAGAGAGAGAGAGAATAGAAGAAGCCAGAATCCCTAGCAGGCTCTGTGCTGTCAGTGCAGAGCCCGACACGGGACTCGATCTCACGAACCACGGGGTCATGCCCGGAGCCAAAACCCAGACTCGGACACTTAACCAACTGAGCCACTCAGGCAGCCCCTGGCTGGGGACTGTTGTAGCTATCTCCCTTTGCAGCTGGATGTCCGGCTAGGTTTTGAGAGCGCTTCCGTTCTCCAAGGAGCGTTGAGACCTAAGGAGCTTTCTTGGCAGAAGGGCTGATCCAGGAAAATCACAGTGATCTGGACGTGAACTATGGAGACGTACAGAAGGCAAGGGAGTCACAGCCATCAGATGTGGAATGGGGGAGCTGCGGGCAGATGGCAGAGTCCCCAGCACCTAACATGGCTGGGGTTTTTGTTGTTTTTCTTTTATTTTCTTTATATTTTTTAACATTTACTTATTTTCGAGAGACGCATAGCGTGAGTGGGGGAGGAGCAGAGAGCGCGCGCGCGCGCGCGAGAGAGAGAGAGAGAGAGAGAGAGAGAGAGAGAGAGACAGAATCCAAAGCGGGATCCAGGCCACGAGCTGTCAGCGCAGAGCCTGACACGGGGCTCGAACCCACAAACCGTGAGATCATGACCTGAGCCATAATTGGACACTTAACCGACTGGCCCCCCAGGTGCCCTGGTTGTTGTTTTTTATTTATTTATTTATTTATTTTATTTATTTTTTTAATTTTTTTTCAACGTTTTTTTATTTATTTTTGGGACAGAGAGAGACAGAGCATGAACGGGGGAGGGGCAGAGAGAGAGGGAGACACAGAATTGGAAACAGGCTCCAGGCTCCGAGCCATCAGCCCAGAGCCCGACGCGGGGCTCGAACTCACGGACCGCGAGATGGTGACCTGGCTGAAGTCGGACGCTTAACCGACTGCGCCACCCAGGCGCCCCTGGTTGTTGTTTTTTAAATAGGGTTCTAAGATAGGGGATTTTAGAAACCAGAATCTAGGGTAGTTCTGAGAGAGTGTGCAGAGACAAAATCACATCTTGAATACAGTGTACTCCTAGATCTTGAAACATCGAGTTTACGTGGGCAAAGAATGCTTAATCCAAACTTGGAAGTGAGCTTAGTATTTAAAATGATTCCCTAATGTCAGTGCTGTAGCATGATTATAGAGATTCTTGCAAAATACATACCTAGCCTCTGATATACCAGTCTGTACACTTTTAGTGTACGGGGCATATAATCTTTCTGAACTTCAGTTTATTTTTCTGTAAAATGGAGGTAATAGATTTACGGCAAAAAAGTTACGTTAACTTGACCTGGCACATAACGTACAACAGTTACTGCAAAACTTATGGCAATGTTATATAAACATATCTCACCAAAGAAATCATTATATTCGAGGCTTTCTCTCCTAAAAAACAATCTTTTGTGGGGGGCCTGGGTGACTCAATCGGTGAGCATCTGACTCTTGATTTTGGCTCAGGTCACGATCTCATGATTCATGAGATCGAGCCCCACATCAGCCTTTGCACTGTGCAGGCCTGCTTGGGAGTCTCCCTTGCTCGTACGTTCTCTCTCTCTCAAATAAAGATTTAAAAGAAAAACAATCTTTCGGTATGAAGCAAACACCTACATTCCAAATTTATAACCCCTTCAGATAAATACTGAACATTTCAGATCTTTTTGTTGGCAAAAAGATCTTGGCATTGTTTTTCTATGGCTTTCCAGAAATACAGGCAGAGCTACTGAGCAGGCAGTAATGATACAATAAATAATTACCATTATCATTTCCCATAATTTTTTTTAATGTTTATTTATTTCTGAGACAGAGACAGAGCATGAGTAGGGGAGGGGCAGAGAGAGAGGGAAACACAGAATCTGAAGCAGCTCCAGGCTCCGAGCTGTCAGTACAGAGCCCGACGCGGGGCTCGAACCCACGAACCGTGAGATCACGACCTGAGCCGAAGTTGGTCGCTCAACTGACTGAGCCACCGAGGCGCCCCTCATTTCCCATAATTTAATTGTGAATGGAGAGATAGCTTCACTTTGCATTCATTCAGAGAAGACAGCTTGATCGTAGACATTTAAAGAGAGGCCATTTTGGGGCGCCTGGGTGGCGCAGTCGGTTAAGCGTCCGACTTCAGCCAGGTCACGATCTCGCGGTCCGTGAGTTCGAGCCCCGCGTCGGGCTCTGGGCTGATGGCTCAGAGCCTGGAGCCTGCTTCCGATTCTGCGTCTCCCTCTCTCTCTGCCCCTCCCCCGTTCGTGCTCTGTCTCTCTCTGTCCCAAAAATAAATAAACGTTGAAAAAAAAAAAAAAAAGAGAGGCCATTTTTTTAAAATCCCTTTATCAACATCCCTCACCCCTTGGGTCCTCTACCTGCTCAGTGTAGCCTCTAGGAAGTATTGAGGGCCTGCACAGAGAAAAGTGGTTCAAGACTGGAAAACATCACATCACTAGCAAATGAAGCTTTTCGTTGTCACCCTGTAAAAAAACAGTGTAGTTTTGGTTTGTTTCCTGTATGATTCTGTCACATTTAGCAATCAAATCCATCCCCTTTCTTGTTTTAAATCTTCGGTCCCTATAGAGGGTGTATGTTCTGTATAGATGATGGGATCATCTGTTGTAGGATATATATGAGATATGTATCCTTAGAAAATTCCCTCTGGCCCACTCAGACAGTTCATCCTGAAAATGAAACCAAGAAGGAAAATCAAAGTGAGAGAAATTTGAAAGGAAAAGCAAAGCTAGTTTTCTTTCTTCTTAGGCCTGCTTCTTTATCGTTGATCGTTGTCCCCATTTTACCTGTCTTTCTTTACAGAGCAAAAAACTTAGTTATTAAGAAAGTTAAGGGGCACCTGGGTGGCTCAGTCGGTTGAGCGGCCGACTTCGGCTCAGGTCATGATCTCGCGGTCTGTGAGTTGGAGCCCCGCATCGGGCTCTGTGCTGACAGCTCAGAGCCTGGAGCCTGTTTCGGATTCTGTGTCTCCCTCTCTCTCTGACCCTCCCCTGTTTGTGCTCTGTCTCTCTCTGTCTCAAAAATAAATAAATGTTTAAAAAAAAAAAATAAATATATATATATATATATATATAAAGTGATGCATTCAAATCTAGGTGCAAACGAGAAAAAAATGAATCCAGGGATCCCCGCCCCAGGAAAAAGTTTCATTTCTGGCTTTGTTCTCCTTGTTTGGGTAAATGGGTAGCCAGCAAGCCCTCCTGTTTCCTGAAGTCCAAGACTATACGTCTTGAATTAATTAACTACCGAGGAGTAACCAGCGGACCCGCTGACTCTATGAGAGCGCCAGGCACTGGGCTATTTCTCTTCCTGAGCTGCGTACATACATCTCTTGAATACTGAAGAGGTCGCTTGGTGGAACGAAGGGGAAAGGTTGGAGGAGGTGTCTTGGCGTTGGTAATAAAAGAACAAAATCTTATTTGCTGCAGGGGTTTGCAGAGGTATAGTAAGTTGCCCTCAAGGTCTTTGCCTCCTTGAGGGAGTTGTAACTCTCCTTTCCTAATCCCTGAAATGGTAACAGCAGGTCTGTATGTGTGTCTGTGTGTCTCTTCGTCCATCCATCCGTCTTATGCAGCAAGAGCTTTGGGGGGGCAGGAGACCTGGGGCGGGGCTAAGGGTTAGTGTTCTCTGAGTAGGTGGGGATGATGTAAGGCCAGCAACGATGGTGGGAAGAGTGCGGTTGCTGAAGACTTGGGCGGGGAGGGCTTGGTTGCTTGTCTGGTCGCTGTCTTATGTAAAGCCAGGAGATGAGCCTAGATGCTCATTTTTTCCCGAAAGATCCCAAAATGCCGACATTGCACTGAAACCTTTCCACTTTGGCCCCACCTGGACTGCCCTTCAAACCAGTGCCCGTGTTTCCATGTGCCTTACCTGGCAGAGTGCTGTGAAAATGTCTCCTGGGGACTCTCTAGGGATGAGGCGTGGCTCTGACCCACCTCCATGCCTCTGGGCAAACCACGCATCTGCTGGTCGGTGGAGAACACAAATAAAAAGGATGGAACCTGGCTTGGTTATGGCCTGGAAACAGACCCACACCGCCAAGTTCGTACCGTGGTAGTTAGACTTGCCATAGAATTGAGCTGGGCCTGTGCTAAACCAGCTGGCTCAGCTGGCATCTCTATTTCTGTGTCCGGTCCTGATGTCGCATGTGATGGTCGCGAACACAGACTGGGGGTCAGCCGATCTGCCTTCCAGGGCCAGCTTCGTCACCTCCTCGCTTTGTGGCCTTGAGTAAGCTTCTCTGTCTTTCTGAGCCGGTGTCATTGTAAATAAACCACGAGCAACAGTTTTACCTTCCTCGTAGTGTTGTGGGGATAATGTACACCAAGGAGAAAATGCCTCCCATGCACTTAGTACAACACCCAGATCTCAGTAAGCACCCGGGAAGTGCCAGGAGCCAACAGAATGGTGACGTGGTCTTCGTATGCTGCATTACCTCCCCCCCTCCGGAAGGAAGGAAAGAAGCAGAGGTGTGGCAGGAAAGGCACCATCATGTGAGACAGTTCCAGCTCCACATACCTGATGACTTCTCAGCACAGAGAAGGCCACCTGCAAGGCCCCTTCTAACGATACAGCGTAAGACTCTAAAAGGACACGTAGCATCTTGACAGTTCCTCTGTATCTCTGCCCGAGTATGTTTCTCTGCCTCTCCCTCCCCCCAGGCTGCTGTTACGTGTTCCCCCAAAAGAGCCCCCTGTCTCGGTGAGCCAATTACAGAGCACTATATCGCTATTTGCAAAAAAAAAAAAAAAAAAAAAAAAGAAGTATAAATTCTTCTAAGATACTACTTTGTCTTTTTTTTAATTTTTTTTAATGTTTTTATTTATTTTTGAGACAGGGTGAGAGAGAGCATGAGCAGGGGAGGGGCAGAGAGAGAGGGAGACACAGAATCGGAAGCAAGCTTCAGGCGCTGAGCTGTCAGCACAGAGCCCGACGCGGGGCTCGAACTCATGAACTGCGAGATCTTGACCTGAGCCGAAGTCGGACGCCTCGCTCAGCCACCCAGGTGCCCCAAGAAATGAAAATTACTCATTTAGAGGCAGATAATAGAGTGAAGATGCAAAAAGGGTCTCCCTAGTCGATGATCAGGAAAACGGGCACTAAACCGGCAAGATGAGCAGAAATGAGCAGTGTCAGTGGTAGCTCTGTTGGTGAGAGTTTGATGATAAGCACATATCTGCTCTGTTGGTGAGAATATAAACCGATGAAATCTCGTTTGGAAAGCTTTCTGGCAGCACCCCACCAAAAGTATAAATGTGCATGTCTTTCCATCGAGCGGTTCTTCTTCTGAGACTCTATGCTGCAGAAATACACAAGAAAGAAATGGGCGTGAATATACAAGCAGGAGTATTCATTGCAGCATTATTTGCTCATAGAAAGAGAGAACAAGAATCCTAATTGCTTTCAAAGGAAAACGGTTCAAACAGTTGTGTTACACGCGAACCACCAAACTCTCTATAACCATTAGAGACCGTGAGATTCTGGGGAAGCCTGGGTGGCTCAGTCGGTTAAGCGTCCGATTTTAGCTCAGGTCGTGATCTCACAGTTCGTGGGTTCAAGCCCCGCGTCAGGCTGTGTGCTGTCAGTGCAGAGCCCGCTCCAGATTCTCTGTCTCCTTCTCTCTGTCCCTCCCCCACTGTCTTGGGTGTCCACACTCTGTCTCTCAAAATTAAAAATAAAACATTGGGGCGCCTGGGTGGCTCAGTCGGTTAAGCGTCCGACTTCAGCTCAGGTCACGATCTTGTGGTCCGCGAGTTCGAGCCCCGCGTCGGGCTCTGGGCTGACGGCTCAGAGCCTGGAGCCTGCTTCCGATTCTGTGTCTCCCTCTCTCTCTGCCCCTCCCCTGTTCATGCTGTGTCTCTCTCTGTCTCAAAAATAAAACGTTAAAAAAAATTAAAAATAAAACATTAAAAAATTAAAAAGAAAAGAATCTGGGGCGCCTGGGTGGCTCCGTCAGTAAAGCCTCTGACTTCTGTTCGGGTCATGATCTCACAGTTCACGAGTTCGAGCCCACGTCGGGCTCTGTACGGACAACTCAGGGCCTGGAGACTGCTTCGGATTCTGTTTCCCTCTCTCTCTGCCCCTTCCCCACTCATGCTGTGTGTGTCTCTCTCTCAAAAGTAAATAAACATTAAAAAAAGTTTTTAAAAAATCTGTACAGACAGACACGGAAGGATATTGTATGAAAACAGCCAACTGCGGTAGATCACGGATAGTAAGATCCATTTTTATTCTTTAACACACACACACACACACACACACACACACACACACACACACACGCATGTATTTTCATTGTGTAGAGAAAAAAGTCTAGGACACACACAAAAGAAGTAACGATAGTTAACCCCGAGGAGCAAGATCGAGAAGGGCACATTCATGTTTTACTTCCTATTTTTTTGAGAAATGCATTAAAGCTATTTATTACCAAGCTGTAGATGACAGGTGGTAGGCAGGGAGTGGCGGGAGGAGCCGAGTGGTCCTTCGGGCTCCTTCCCTCTGTCCTCCTGGGTCTGGGCTCTGAGCGCCTCCAGCAGGTGCTCCCTGGCTGAGGCCACCTTTGACTACATGTAGAGAAGCCGCCCATGGACTTAGCATTTCCCTTGAAGAGGAGTTCATAGCTGTGCAAACTCCTGCCGCGGGACCCGGGCAGAGCCATCCCAGTGACCTGAGCCAGGTATTTGGCCACGGTGGCCACTTGTCCTCAGGGTTACGGGCTCCCTGCTTTACTTTCTATAGTTAAGAGTTACTTGACTTGTACTCAGTGAGCCTGAGTTAGTTTTTTTTTTTTTTAATTAATCATTGCTCTCTGTGTAGACTTTTCTCTTTCAAAAAAAAATTTTTTTTTTAATCTTTATTTATTTTTGAGAGAGAGACAGCATGTGAGCAGGGGAGGAGCAGAGAGAGAGGGAGACACAGAATCCGAAGCAGGCTCCAGGCTCCGAGCTGTCAGCACAGAGCCCGATGCGGGGCTTGAACCCATGAACCGTGGGATCATGACCTGAGCCGAAGTCAGATGCTCAACTGACTGAGCCACCCAGGTGCCCCTAGACATTTACTTCTCTTTCAGTCTGAGATGTTTTTGAGCCTGCATCACTGTTCGGGTAAAGAACATTCGCACCTCATTTCACAGGTTACAAGCCCTCGGAATACGGGTTCAGTTACGTATAAAAGCAAGAACAGAGTGACCATGGCTCACACAAAGTGGAAGTTTATTTGTCTCACGTAAGTAAGTTCAGGGGTAACTTACTTCCTCTGCAGAGTCATCAGGGACCCGAGTTTCCATCTTGTTTTGCTGTCGTTCTCATTGTGCGGCTTCCAGATACGATCAAGGAGGGGCTGCTTCATCTCTAGTCATCTCCTCTGAAGAGGACGCTCTCCCTGTTAACACTGTGACCTGGGAGGGGTGCCTGGGTGGCTCAGTCGGTTGAGCGTCCGACTTCAGCTCAGGTCATGATCTTGCAGTTGACGAGTTCAAGCCCCGCGTTGGGCTCTGTGCTGACAGCTCGGAGCCTGGAGCCTGCTTCGGATTCTGTGTCTCCCTCTCTCTCTGCCTCTCCCCTGCTCACGCTCTGTCTCTCTCTCTCTCAAAAATAAACATTAAAAAAAAAAAACAAAAAAAAGTGTGACCTGCGAGCTGGCCACATCATTTCCTCTCACTAGTCGGAAATTAGTCACCTGACTACACCTAGTTGCAAGAGAAACCAGGCAAAATACCCAATTAAAGTTTCTCTTACTGTATAATAGGGTCTCTTGACATTGGCACTCTTGACATTAGGAGCTGGGTAAGTCTTTGTCGAGGGGGCTGTGCTGTGTGGTGTAGGGTGTTAGCGGCATCCCTGGCCTGCCCAGTTGATGTCAGTGGCACCTCCTAAGTATGACAACCAAAACTGTCTCCAGACACTGACAGGTGTCCCTTGGAGCATGAAATCAGCCCTCATTGAGAACAACTGCTAAATAAGAGGGACAGATAGATAATGCAGACAGTTAGCAACATCTGTCATTAGTATTGTGTTGTTCCTCCCCAAACAGTGCTTAGCGCCAGCGAAATAATTTCCCTTTAAAATCAACAATTCCTAGGGCGCCTGGGTGGCTCCGTTGGTTGAACATCCGACTTTCGATTTTGACTCAAATTACGATCTCACGGTCCGTGGGTTCAAGTCCTGTGTTGGGCTTCCCGCTGGCAGCGTGGAGCCTGCTTGGGATTCTCTCTCTTCCTCTCTCTTTGCCCCTCCCCCACACACTCTTTCCTTTCTCTCTCTCTCTCTCTCTCTCTCTCTCTCAAAATAAATAAATAAACTTGAAAAAAAAATCAACAACTCCCTTACAGGAAATATAATACTATAAGACTAGGTGAAACTTGATTTTGGTTGATTCTCAGGAGGTGAAAAATTAATCCTTTTTTGTTTTTATTTTTTGAATCTAAATTTGTAGTTTTTATCAAATAATATTTCTATTTATTTTTATTTGAATATACAGACTTTGTTCCCTGGTGTGTCCAGTGTTAAGGATATTATACTGTGCCACGTTTATGATGCATGTCTCAGCATACACTAATATTTTGAAAGGATTACTCTGGCAACATTCATAATGCTGTCCTATCCTAAATCAAAAATCTCATCTGCAGTTGATGGCATATCTCTTTTAAGGGCAGTTAAGTGCGTATAATTTACCACTGCTGAATACCTTAAGAGTACAGTATTTTTCTATTCGTGAGAAGTGTTTGCTTAATATGCTATTCCATTCCAATGAGAGAATATTTCACTGCCAGGAATATAAATAAGATAGAGATCATCGGAAAGAAATCGTGAAACGCCTTTTCTTTGTTCTGCCTTTTCTCGCATGTTTAGAGAATCACATCTTCCTTCAGATAAGTGGATACACAGGGATTTTTGTTAAAAGGCTGCTTAGTAATAAGAGAAAGTTAAATATAAAGCAAATCTGTCTGGGGCTTCTTCCAAGGTCGCTTAGTGCCCAGTATGTCAAAACGACCTTGTTATGAGCCAGTTTCACGACCTAGAAGGTCTGTACAGGCACAGCGGAGGATATAATTATTCTTACTCAGTATCTCCAGCATTCTTCTTTTTGAAAATGTAGATGGCTGCAGAAATTTTATCAGAAAAGTAGTTGCCAACCATGAAAGTAACAGAATACCCCAAAAGTCATTTATGAAGCCACACTTACTGGGATAAGGGAACCAACGGGTCTGGCTGTTGTATGAACAGGGACTGGGTGGGGAGAATGGTGTTAGAAGCGGGCCTAGGAGCGTAGGTAGGAAGCCAAATGGAGAATGGAGAAAGTCAACATTGAAGGCATGGAGACCCACCTAGGTTTGTGGAGAGGCACTCGGATCTCTAGTGTGGCCAGGACAGCAAGCTGTCCCCCCGAACTTGTGGTCCCTCTTCCATAGCCAGACTTCCTCATATCTTGGTGAGGCCGTGTGATTGATCCTTGCTGATGGACTCTAAGTGGGTCTTTACCTGGAGGGTCTGGACGGTGAATGGATGACAATACATTCAGATCGGTAATTCGAAGAGCATTTAGGGAAGGCACTGTTGGCAAAAGTGTGGGGGAAGAGTACAAGGAGACTACAAGGGACAGCATGGTATCTCGAGGCCAGAACTTACCTCGTTGTCTGCCTTAGGCCTGAGTGGTTAGAGAAGGGTACAGTTTCTAGAACCCCAAATAGGAGTTCTCTGGGGAGGCTCACAAGAAAGGAACTATAACTTTCAGGACATAGCAGTCTAAGTCCAACCTCCCACTCCCTCCCCACACCCCACCATAGGAAGGAAAGAAGGGAGTAAACATCATTTACAAACATCCCATATTCTTCTGTGGATGTGTCCCATTGGCCAAATCCAACTGGAAGACAAGGCTGGGAAGCCCTCGAATGTAGCCGCACGGGGAGTGTGCCAGGACACAGAGTAGGGTGCGGAAGGATTGGGGAGCAGACCTGGGGTATGCAGTCTGCTCTGGGACTCGTGGCAACGGCGGTAGGAAGTGGGTGTTCCTTCACCATTCCTGATTCTCCACAATCAGCCCGCTGGGTTTGTAGGACATTGAGACCCTAGGGGATGTCAGAGCCACAGTGATACAGGACACCGCCCAGCAGGGGAAAGCGGAACACCGATCAGGGACACCCACAGTGGATTCTTCCTGATTAAGAAATAAAGTTGTGTTGCACTAAGACACTAAATTTCAGGGATGCGTTTTTTACAGACGTTAGCGATGGGGGATTTTTAAATTATTATTAGCATAGTTAGAATGAACAGGAACTAGATTGTGGAAAGTCCTGCAAGCCCATCAAGAAATTTAGATGCATTTCTATAAGTAGTCCAGAAAAAAACAAAACAGTGAAGGTTTTTAATGCTGGGAGGTGGGTAGTGTTTGCTGTTGTTGTTATAAAGCCTCAGAAGGATGAATCCGACAGTCAGGTGGTGGGTCTAATGGGACACAGTGAGCAATCAGTTGATGCACCCATGACCAAAACCCGTGTTGTCAGCAGGACCCGTGGTTCGGTCGAGGCCAGGAGAAGCTGAAGGGATGGTGGCCTTTTAATCACAGTCCAAGGTCACATGCCGTCCCGCCACGAAGAACTTGAGGAGGGAGGTTGTCTAAGACCTGTTTAGTGATCACCCCGCTCTATTAAAGAGCTTGGCTGGTCCACTTTGAGATGCGGAGACGGAAAAGGAATTTGGAGAGAGTTGTGGTTGTGAGTAACTCTCAAAACGCAGAGTGTCAGGTGAGGATCTGCCCATCATCTGTAGCCCAGGGCAGGGGGCTTTGGTGAGAACACTGAAGAGTATGGTGTGTGTTCCCTGGAGCCTGGGGGATACGATCGACTGTAGTACTTCCTGGGAAATTAGAAGAACGAGAGAATCGTGGGGTCAGCTCTCATGGTAGCCAAGCAAAGAGAAGGCCCTTAGGGAGTGTACGAGGAGTTTCAGGATAAATGATATGTAACCAGTTGAGGGCACTGAGCCAGTGATAAAGCTGATGTGTGGTCATCTCTGAGCCCGGTCGAGTGAGGACCTGGGGGAACTATCAGCCAGAGGAGGTGTGCTCTCCCCGCTAAAGTTGAGGACATAAGCACCATGGGAGGGCGTAACTGCAGATCCTAGGCAAGCACGCCACAGAGAAAGAGAGAGAGATACCTAGCAAGCCTTTTACGTACCTGGGATGTCCTCCAGCTCTTCAAGCAAGACCTTCCTGCCCCCTCCAACAATCAGTCAGAAAAGAGAAGCCCCCCATGGGGCGCCCGGGTGCCTCAATCGGTTGAACGTCCGGCTCCGGCTCAGGTCATGATCTCGCGGTCTGTGGGTTCGAGCCCACATCGGGCTCTGTGCTGACAGCTCGGAGCCTGGAGCCTGCTTCCGATGCTTTGTCTCCCTCTCTCTCTGCCCCTCCCCGACTTGAGCCCTGTCTCCTTCTCAAAAATGAATAAATGTTAAAAAAAAATTTTTGTTTTAAAGAAAAGAGAAGCCCCCCCCCCAACCCTTCCCACCGCTGGCAGCCAGCTTGTGCCAGACCAGCTGGGGGAAGAGAGATGGCTACAGAAAGTATATTTAAGGTTTGTGTTACTAAGTGGACTAGACCAAATACTGACATGAGACCTTTTTTGGTTATCTGACGAACAGAGGGACCCTTGCTTCTGGTAAGTGCCAGAAGAGTCATAGATCTAACCTTGGGCAGGGGAAGATGTAACCCTAGAATAAATTTAGAGAAACCATGGGAGACAAAAACAAGGTTGGTAATGGTTATGTTTCCTAAGAGTGTAGCAGTTATGTGGGGTTCTAGCATTAGGGCCTGGACTAAAAGAAAATGAAATTAAAAAATGAGAAATTCCAACGTACGTGTGTGTGTGTGTGTGTGCGCGCGCGCGCGCATATATTTCAATTCATGCCTCAAAAGGTATTTGTAAACATGGTAGCAGTTCCTTGATTGAAAGACTTTTCTTTTCCCACATATAACAAAAAAACTTAGAAAATTCACGAAGTACATGAGTTGGAAGTAGAAATCACCTATCATTCAACCACCCAGAGGTAATCCTACAGTTTGATATATAGTATTTCCTTCCTGTCCTTTTTTCCTTTGTGGATGTGTATATCTACAGTTGTGAGGTTATCTTTTTCAAACTTGATTATATGTAACTTGCATCCTGCCTTTTTAACGTAATATTTTTCTAAGTTAAAAGCGCATTTTATTTTTATTTTTTTAATATAATTTATTGTCACACTGACTTACATACGATACCCAGTGCTCATCCCAACAAGTGCCCTCCTCAATGCCCATCACCCACTTTCCCCTCTCCCTCACGCCCCCCCCATCCACCCCGTTTGTTCTCTGTATTTAAGAGTCTTTTGTGTTTTGCCTCCCTCCCTCTCTGTTTGTAACTATTTTTTCCCTTTCCCAAACCAGTCTCCTGATTTGTTCATTTTAGCCACTCTGACCCTTGTGAGGTGGTATCTCGCTGTGGCTTTGATTTGTATTTCCCTGATGATGAGTCATGTTGAGCATCTGTTCATGTGTCTTTGGCCATCTGGATGTCTTCTTTGAAAAAGTGACTATTCATGTTTTCTGCCCATTTCTTCACTGGATCATTTGTTTTTCAGGTGTTGAGTTTGGTAAGGTCTTTATAGATTTTGGATACTAGCTCTTTATCTGATTTATCATTTTCAAATATCTTTTCCTATTCCGTCGGTTGCCTAAAAACACATTTTAAAAATATGGTTTAGGGACACCTGGGTGGTTCAGTTGGTTGAGTGTCTGACTCCTGATTTCTTTTCCAGTCATGATCTCACGGTTCATGGGGTCAAGCCCCATGTCGGGTTCTGTGCTGAAAGCATGGAGCCTGCTTGGGATTCTCTCTCTTCCTCTCTCTGCCCTTCCTTTGTGTGCGTGTGCACACGTTCTCTCTGTCTCTCTCAAATAAATAAACTTAATTTTGTCAAATATTCTAGATGCAGAGTTGGACTTACGAATCAATGATAACGAGAGAAAAGATTAGAGAATTTAACCCATAGCTTTCGAGATCCCACCAAGTTGTATTCATATTACCAAATAAAAGGATCACTTGGTTGAGACTCAGGTCACTTGTTTCTTCAAATTCTCTTCTCTGGTTTCTTGAAAGCCATGTTTTCTTATTTTCTTCCTACTCCTGCCATTACTCCTATGTCACTGCGAATGGTTCTCCTTTCTGTCTTCTCCCTAAATGTTTCACCAAGCTCCAGGTCCTTCTAGAATACTCCTCTGTCAACCCCCAATGCCATTTATATGTGGAAAACACTTATTCAAATTTTCAGCCCAAACCTCTCTTCTGAGCTCCTGACTTACATCTTAACATCTCTGACTGGGTGTCTCATTGGCATCTCAAATGGAACATTTGATCTTCCGCCCCAAAATATGTTCTCCTCAGTCTCCCCACCTCAGCCGAGCAAACTCCGTCCTCTCAGTTGCTCCAGAGAACCACCCGGATGTTTCAGGACTTTGCTCATGGCAAGTCTTAACTCCTTCCAAAATATCTCTCCCATTCATCTCTCCTGTCCATCGTGTCTATCACCCTCCTTAAGCCGTCCACATCTCTTTGAGCCACTACAGCAGCCCCCTAACTCCTTTCCATCTACCCAGCAGCCAGAGCGATCCTTTTAAAATTAGAAAGCTGTTCCTTGTCAACACACACACACACACACACACACACACACACACACACAACCCTTATCATGGCCTGTAAGGCCCAGATCTGAGGCCAGGGTCCTTCCAGCCTCTAGTTCTCACACTTTCCATGGGGCCCACTGCTGTGTATTTGCCATGGTTTGCTTTCGGGTCCCTGAACTGCTGCCTGGAAATCTGTTCCCTTGACCTCCTAGTGGGACTCTCAGAGTTCCTTAAGGGCCAGGACCCTGGCCAGGCCACTTCTGTATCCCCATTTGTAGAAGAGCACCTGGCATGTGGGGGGCCCCCAGCCAGCCCTTGTCGACAGGACCTGCTGACTGGCCCTTCTTACCTTTCAAGTCTCTGCGTGTGTACCGTTCCTCAGGGATGCCTCTCCTAACTCCACCTTTCCAAATTGACCTCCACCCTGTTGGCCTCAGTGACATCACCCTCTTGTTTATATCCCTGACTGCTCTTGTCATTATGTGTGTGAGTCTTTGCCTAATGTCTGTCTCCCCCACCAGACCAGAAGCTCCCATGAGAGCAAGAACATTGTGCTTCTTTCCCCAGCACCGGTGCCTGGCTCACAGAAAGTTCTCAGATCTCTGTTAAATGAATGAACAGCATCTGACTGAATGGCATTCGAGGGGAGCTCTTCTCTTTACCTGGGGCAACCCCAGAGAAAATGCTGGAAATCAGCCCTGAACTGGAGTATGATCTGCAGAATCATGGCGCCCTCACAGTTGGCTATGTCCCAATCCCTACACTGTGTGCATTCGTTAGCTTACGTGGAAAAAGGACTTCCCAGATGGGATTTGGTTAAAGATCTTGAGATGGAAAGATCCTCCTGTACTCTCCTGGCAGGGCCTTATGACAAGGAGGCAGGAGGTTCAGAGTCCACGAAGGCAATGTGACAAGAGCTGAGGCCAGAGAGAGAGAGAGAGTTGAAGATGCTGCCGTCTCTGAAGACGAAGAGGCCCCAAGTCAATGACTGTGGGCGGCTTCGAGAGGCTCGGAAAGGCAAGGCAACGGATTTTCCCCTGAGCTTCCAGAAGGAACGCAACCCTACCAGCACCTTGATTTTAGGACTTGTGACCTACGGAACTGTATGATGATAAGTTTGTGTTGAGCACACTCATTTGTGGTAATTTGCTACAGCAGCAGTAGAAACCTAACACACAGAGGGACTGGAGCATTGGTTTGAACAAGTGGAAGATGAGAGTGCCCCCCTCTCCCGTTCAGAAGGCTTTAGGTTGCCCACCCATAAACCATCCCATTTCTGTACTCCTACAGCTCGTTTCATGCAATATTTCCTACTTTCTTTCCCTTTAATTCTACCACTGGGGCAAAGAAGCCTGTGCCTCTGTTCTTGAGTATAGGTTCAGAGATGTGGGGAACACGGACCTGGAGGTAGGGGTTCTCCCTGTCGGACAAGGATTCCCACCTCTCGCTGTGAAGAGGTGTCGCTGAGCTGTTTTTTCATGGCCCAGTCTAAGGCCCCTTGGCAGTGAACATCTCTAATTTAGAATTAGACTCTCTAGGGGCCTGGGTGGCTCAGTCGATTGAGCATCCGACTGCGGCTTGGGTCATGATTGTGAGGTTTGTGAGTTCGAGCCCCTTTTCAGACGGATTCTGTGTCTCCGTCTGTGTCTGCCCCTCCCTTGCTCGTACTCTACCTCTCAAAACAAACATTAAAAAAAAGTTTAGAATTAGACTCTCTAGATCTCTGTGTGGTTTTGGAAAAACACATTCTGAAAAAAGAGAACACGTTGGACCCCTTCCTTGGGAAGAATGCGCCTGACCAGCAAATGTCATTTAGAGTTTTAGGGCTTCGTGGACCTGTAAGGTCAGCTTGCTCAAAGCATTGTGTGTGTGTGTGTGTGTGTGTGTGTGTGTGTGTGTGTGTGTGTGTCTGTCTGTCTGTCTGTTTGGGAGTGTGAGAATCTCTTTTTATATCAAGATGCAGGAGTCCATGGAGGTCAGGAAGGAGTAATACTGTAAGACAGGGTTCTCTGTCAAGCTAAAGGGTTTGGACTTAATCCTATAGTGAGGACACCAGGAACCCATTAGAGGGTTTTGCACAAGGTGGTGACATGATGAGATCTGTACTTTTGACAAAAATCACTCTGGCATCATCTATATTGGCTCTAATCCCGTAATTAGTTCATCGGAACACCTTGGAGGAGAAAGTGCTGTTGACATGAAATGTTTTCGTACTTCCTTTTCAAGCCACTGATACCAGATGGCACGTTAAGTGATCCGGTTTCATAGACAATGTGCTGGAGGAAGCAGTCTCCCGTAACCAGTGTCACGTCAGTTAAATCTTACTGTCGTCAGGATCATTGCTTCCCTGGTGGTAGGGTTTCCATAGATGTTGTCAGATTGTTACTTACCACCATGATTATCTCATCGTGGGAGGACTTTCCGGCTTCAGTCAGATCAGATCGTCTCCAGCAGAAAAATTCAGGCTCGTAAGATAGTGGAAGATGGTGGAGTGCTGAACCAGGCGCCTTCAGAGACCAGAGCATCATTCCTGGCTCTCCCACACCCTAGCCAAGGGACTGAGACCCGGTTAATTTCCCAGACCCACACTGTCTTTAGCTGTCAAATGGGCTTTATAAGCCCTCCCTACCTGCAAAACAATCGTGAGGATCAAACATTAAAAGATAGCACTTTGAAAACTCGAACCTGTCACACAAACCCAGAGCTGACGTTCGTTTTCCCATTAGGATTCTCGTCAGCCCTGCGCAAGAGTGGGTTAGGAAAGAGGAGCTATGGAAGTGTCAGTGGTTTGCTTTCGCGGTCTTCCGTGGTTCTTTTTTCTGACTATGCAAAGCTTTAGAGGTTGTTCTGGTATCCAGGCAACGTGTTGCCTCCCCTTAGCCCATGCAAAGTCCTGAATTAAAAATAGGCTCTGTTTCGCGGTGTTCCGAAATCTAGAGCTACATGTTCTAAAGGAGTCAAAGGTCCCTGGTGGAGCTCGAAGGGAAAATGGTCATGTCCTAGTGCTGTGAGAGCATCAGCCGAGTCCTACAGAGAACACTGGAGAGGCTGAGTGTGTGTGGAGCCACGGACTTGTTTCTGGGTCGCCGGTCTGTTGGCTGGAATCCCGAAGGACCGAAGAAGGGCTTATGGCGCGCAGTTTGCAGGGAAGGAATGTGCTGGTCGTCCAAGAGGAACCACTAGCCCTATACACGGGTTCTTTGTCACCATCATGGTTTACTAATCTGCTAACCAGAGACACTCCAGGTAGCATTTCAGTTTTACAGTTTTAAAGCACATCTTACGCGTGGCCGTGTTAGAAAATACGACAGCACGGCCCATCCGCCTGCCGTGACTGCTGCCCGCTGGGAGAACTTGAGGTACTGGGTGGCGCCTTTACTGCTGGTGACTCAAGAAACCACATGCCCCAGTGAACACAGACATTCCCAGGAAGTGGGCAAGATGCTTTTGAATTCTCTACAAATGCATGGGTGCCAAAGCATCGGATGTTACGTGGAGGTGGGGAGAAGGAAACCTCAAGACTTCATCCCTCCCTTGGCAGCAAAATACCACACACACCCCCCCACCACCCGTTGCTGGTGGTGACATTAACAGGTGACATTGACCCGTATTTATACTGGTTTACCAAGCGGTTTACAGCTTTTCTTAGGTTGACTCATGGTTGGGTGTGATTAGAAGCAAATAAAATATTTCAGCCCTAGCTTATTAAAAGGAATGGCTTCCACAGAACTCCTTCCTCTGCTGAAGTTAAACAGCTAGCTTAAGAGGGAACTTCAGACTTGCATCCCAGGCTCATTTTGGGAGTGGGGATGGGGATGAAAAAACAGATGTGGAAGCATCGTGGGCTTTGCAGCCAGAGTGCCATATGCTAGCGATGGGAGTGGGACAAGTCACTTAACCTCGCTGCGCCTTAAATCCCCACCTGTAAAAAGGGCAAAATCAGGGATTTTGACCTGATAGGTGACAGTGTAGTTGCTTATAACTTGGACTCCCCACGTGTGAGTTCCACTTGCACCTCGTCACTAGCTGTGTGAGGATAAAAGCACTCAGAAGAGTGCCTGCCACTCAGTGAATGCTCTGTATGTCTGCGCTACGATTACGACAGATTGTCATTACAATTATTATCCTTGTGCGTCAAGTTCCAGGCGCGAAGTGTTGATCGAAAAAATACGAACTTTTGTTACCATTTCTGTTATGTCTCCCATCAGAGCACTTGAATTTTAAGGAGGCAGAAAGGAAGGTAATAGCATCACAAGTCTGTTTTTTGGTTTAACTAAACAGACGTCAACAGAGCCCTTTCCTGAATCTTATTCCTTTGAGGATTCAAAATTTACTCTCATGCCATCGGAGAACGATTTGTCCAGTGTTCCTTAGAGCAAGGGCGAATTCTTGAGCCTCACCCCAGACCTTCAGAATCAGAAAGTCTGGAGATGCAACCCATCGGTCTGCTCTTGATTTTGGCTTGGGTTGGCCATGCCCATTGACTGTTTTTTTAAGACTGTTTTTTTTTTTAGAGTAGTTGTAGGTTAACAGAAGCATTGAGAAGGTTCAGCGATTTCCCACATGCTCTCTGCCTCCCACTATCAACATCCTCCCCCACAGGGTTGGGTTTGTTACAATGGATGAACCTACCTTATCACGTGGAGTCCATAGTTGACATCATGGCTCGCTCGTTATGTGTGTTCTGTGGGCTTAGATACCTGTGTCACGGCATGTAGCCATCATTACAGTATCATAAAAGGTGTTTTCCCTGCCCCGAAAACCCTCTGTGTTCCCCCTGTCTTCTCCCAACCCCTGGCAACCGTTGCTGCTTTTCCTATCTCTGCAGTTTTGCCTTCATCTCTTTGAAGTATCTCCGTGATTCTCATGCTTCCTAAAGTTTGAAAACACCAGGTATAGACTTCTGCTGCTTTGACCACCTTCTGTAGTTGGGGTTCGAGGAGGAGGGTGGTCAAGAAACCATTGGTTATACTCCCTCATCTGTATGACAGGTGTCCCGGCCCCAGAAGGACTACAGGACTGAATTAAGCAGAAATACCGAGAGTTCCGGGTAGCAGTCAGGGGTGGGGAGGGACGAGCGCTTTGAGAGCACAGGACTCTGTTGATAGTTCTGGAACAGAACACGTCGGGGTGTCGGGTCCTCTGGAGAGTGCTGATGTCATATCTTGGGCCATACTGCTCTGAGTGATGGATAGAAATGCCTTTTGAATTTGTGTGTGAGGTTAAAGTGAAGAAAATCCATTTCAGTCTTCCGAAGTCAGAGCTGTTGGTACAAAAGGTCACTGATGCCAGTTGGTGGCATTGCAGAACTCGGGGAGCGAGAATGAAGATAGCAAACTTTTTTGTTTTTGAAGCCTAGTTGCCCTGGGGGCTTGAGTTCCAGTCTTTCGCCATCTTGCTGCCCTGGAATCTTGAAGAGGCATGTGGAAGAAGAAAAACACCGAGCCACTCTCTGCCTCCTCTAGGAAGGAGGGCAGGGAGTTGTGCTCAGACTAGGGGGGATATCATATTTGCAGCGGGGTGAACAAGCCACCAAATGATGACTCCGTGGGGAAGGGTTCGTAGAGTCGTAGAGTGGAAGTGACTGAGCAGCTCGGATCGATCCTGGCCTCTGGTTTGATCCTTGATCCTCAGATTTCCTGAATCGTGGAGATAATCCCTTCTTAAAGGCTTCAAAACTGGCTGTATGCATACAGCTCGCAGACGCTTTAAACCTATTTGGATGCGGTTCTGTGATCACAAGCAAAGGACATACAGAACCAAGCTAGGTCGTATATCCTTTCCACCCTACCCCCAACACTGGTGTCCTCTAGCCAAAGTGCCGTGATCCACAGTCACCTGAGGCTGAACCCCAGACAAACCACTGCGAGCACAGGGCTAGGTCCCCAGTAATCACTTGGTGACTTCACCTGAAATGGCCACACTTGCACAAACATTGAGAAGCATGCCTTCTGGGGCGCCTGGCTGGCTGGCTGTTAAGTGCCCAGCTTCAGCTCAGGTCGTGATCTCGCGGTCCGTGAGTTCGAGCCCCGCATTGGGCTCGGTGCTGACAGCTCAGAGCCTGGAGCCTGCTTCGGATTCTGTGTCTCCCTCTCATTCTGCCCCTCTCCCTCTCTCTCCCAAAAATAAACAAACATTTAAAAGATTAAAAAAAAAAAGAGCATGCCTTCTAATTTTCCTAAATTGAGTTACTTTGCTATTTCTCCTATTTTATTGGCTAAAATGACACACACACACACACACGTATGTGTATGTATGTGTACACATATATGTATATACATTATTCCCCAATAATGCATATACATTATTCCTACACAGGTCAGTGTAGGAAATTGTGATTGTGGATTCATGGCAAAACTAGTAAGCAATTTCCAAATTAAATTTTATCCGAAGACTCAAGTTACTTTTTGCTGTCTCATTTCTCATGAAGATAAAGTACTCCTCTTGAGGGGGCCACCTGCGTGGCTCAGTGGGTTGAGCATCCAACTCTTGGTTTTGGCTTAGACCATGATCCCAGGGTCAAGGGATCAAGCCCCGCATCCAGCTCTATGCTGAGCCTAGAGCCTGCTTGGGATTCTCTGTATCTTCCTCTGCCCCTCTCCCCCACTTGCGTGCATGCGCACGCTCTCTCACGCGCTCTCTCTCTCTCTCTCAAACTAGATAAGCAAATACACTTCCTGATCCGTAGGTGTGTTATAGAACTTCAGATTTTTAAAAAATGTGACTATACCATTTCTTTTTTGGTACAAATTAGAATACCATGTGTTGAAAGCATCCTACCAAATTTCTAAGCTCTTACTAACAGAAAGGTGGAGATTTGGGACTGTAATTTGACCTTAGAAATATTTGTAGGAAATACTACCACAAGAATAATTTCATACCAAGAAGGGTCCTTAATAGGCTCACCGTCAAAAGAAGGAACCCGTCCTGTTTCCAAACCCAGCTTCCACACAGTTGAGGAACAAGAAAGAAAATCTAACCCCCTTTTCCTGTTTCTGCTGCTTGTGACTTTGAACAAGGCCCTGACTATTGAGGCTGACCCTGAGACCCTTGTTTTCTTTGCAGACTGCATCATCTGCTATCAAAGGTGCTATTCAGCTGGGGATAGGATACACCGTGGGTAATCTCACTTCCAAGCCGGATAGAGATGTTCTCATGCAAGACTTTTACGTGGTGGAAAGTGTGTTCCTACCCAGGTAAGAACATTTCTCTTTGTGAGGATTTCCATGCTAAAGAACCTTCCTGGTGACCTCTCCACATTGAAGACTTTCCTACCAGTGAATGGGTACATGCACGCGTTGGGTCTTTAACAGGCCCAGAAGCAGCACCAAGGATTGTCACTTTCCCTTGTGCCACGTGGGTTGCGTTTATTTTTATAGGGAGACGGTAAGTAGGTTCTATGTAATGATGGTGACGCCTGGAAGATTGTATGAAGATTTGAGATTCGATGGGAAGGAGTGCAGTACTCAGAGTAATGTCTGCGTTGCATTAGAAAAAGAGGGCATCCGCTCTGGAAAACAGTGTGGAGGTTCCTCAAAAATTAAAAATAGATCTACCCTAAGACCCAGCAATAGCACTGCTAGGAATTGACCCAAGGGATACAGGAGGGCTGATGCATAGGGGCACTTGTACCCCAATGTTTACACCAGCACTTTCATTAATAGCCAAATGGTGGAAAGAGCCTAAATGTCCATCAACTGATGAATGGATAAAGAAATTGTGGTTTATATACACAATGGAGTACTACGTGGCAATGAGAAAGAATGAAATATGGCCCTTTGTAGCAACGGGGATGGAACTGGAGAGTGTGATGCTAAGTGGAATAAGCCATACAGAGAAAGACAGATACCGTATGGTTTCACTCTTAGGTGGATCCTGAAAAACTTAACAGGAACCCATGGGGGAGGGGAAGGAAAAAAAAAAAAAAAGAGGTTAGAGTGGGAGAGAGCCAAAGCATAAGAGACTCTTAAAAACTGAGAACAAACTGAGGGTTGATGGGGGGTGGGAGGGAGGGGTGGGTGGGTGATGGGTATTGAGGAGGGCACCTTTTGGGATGAGCACTGGGTGTTGTATGGAAACCAATTTGACAATAAACTTCATATATTGAAAAATAAATAAATAAATAAACACATCTTCCAAAGTTTAAACAAAAAAAATTAAAAGAAAAAGAAAAAGAGGGCATCTGAGAAGCAACAGCTGATGCCAGGATTTTGCGGCCTGTCATTCACAAGACGGGCTGGGGGCCCGCAGTTGGGCCTCATATCTGGGTTCAGTTGCATAGCTCTTCCTCCGTGAGGCCTTCAACTTAGCTCTCCTCCAGAAAACTTAGGAGAATCCCGCCCGTTTGACACCATAGGTGGTGTCAAAAACACCCCGGTTGACCGTACAGGTCACCTCCAACTCGATCGTGTTTTGGGGGGGAAATCCGTTCAACAAATAAATCTGGGGCGGATGGTGGAGACAGTTGCGTATCTATGTGAATACACGCGGTGCCACTGACCACTTACAGGTGGTTTAAACGGTAAGGCTTCTGTTACGTATTCTTTACCAAAAGAAAGCAAATAAGTTAAAATGTGTTAAGTCTCGTGCTAGCTTAGGATAGGAAGAGAAGTAATCGTTATTAAATTGGAAATGTCCCCGCGACTGCAACGGCCTAGCGAATAAAAATTCAGCTATTTGACTTGGGGGTGCAGGGCAATCGCTTTGTCTTCAGGGCTCTGCGGATAAATGTGTAAGACACAGTTACATTTTAAAATATAAGTATTGCTCCCCAAACTAAGCCACTTTTGGTATCAGTTGTTACTTACTGGGCTCGGGTGAGAATGGCTGGGGAGAGCCTTTGACCCTCAGTATCTTCGTTGCTTTATTTTTTTTTTTTAAGGAAATGGTACTTAAGTTCATCTCTACATCCAGTTGTCAGCTGTCCCGAAGTCAACCCATTAGGTGGTGAACCCAGACAGCCTAGTTTTGCTTTAAATGCTCTTGGTTGAAGAATACAGTAGGTCTATCAGGAATTTTGAAGGTTGCTTCTCTAGGGTCCTGGGCAGCCACCAGAGCTAGTTTCCAGACAATGAGAACAGTGACAGGTGCTCCATCTCTGCTGGTCTCTTCTACCCACCGTGTCCAATCAACAGAGCCAGCTTTGGATGGGCCCCGGGGAAAAGCGGGGCCCAAGCATATGGGCCCCAGACCAGCACCCTCAGGATCACGTTGAACTTTGTTAAGAAATCAGATTCTTGGGCCCCACCCACATCAACTGAATCAAGAACTTCAGGGATGGGCCCGAGAAATCTATTGAACCATCCTTCCAGGAGATTCTAAGCACATAATTGTTGGAGAACCACTGACCTCGCGTGTGACTTCCCATGTGACAGGGATGATCTTTCTCGTAACTACCAAATTTTGTTCTTGGAGTTCTTACGTGATTTTTGCAACTAATGTTAAACTCCGTATGACTTTTCAGCGAACACCTAAAATATCAAAATTACATCTGTGTCCCAAGTAAATTATGCATGACACTCTATGAGATCCTTTACAACAAGGAGCGTGTGACTAGGTTTTCATGAGCTCTTTCTTGGTGCCATGAATCCTTCTGTTCATGGATGATTTATTAAAAGCATACTGTATCTTGATGATTAAGGCAAAAAGAGGTCTCCTTTTTCTTCAGGAGTAGAAAAGCCAACAGTGTCCATGCCTAGAATTTGTGTCTTTGACCTTCACCCTCTAGACCGCGGAGAAGCATCAGCCCCTGTGTGGCACCCATGTCGCTGGGGGAGGGGAGGCTTAGCTAATGACCCTATTGGGAGGAACCCACTGTCACTTAAAATGTATCATTTTAACATATATATAGCTTTTTAAGCGTCAGTGTGATAGGAAGCATTTGATGCAGACAAGAATTTCTTTTAGCAAATGCCATATTGTTTTTTTTTTTAAATAACATACGCACTCTGGATGTGTTTCCATGAAAACAGAAGAAACGGATGTGGGTCTTGCCTCAGTTTCCTCATCTGGGCTGTTCATTAATTTTGCCAAGGGACTGAGCCCAGCTCTTCTCAGTGGCGGTGGTATCGGCTCTTTTGGATAAGACAACACTTTGTGCCAGGGTACACGTGTTAGGATATTTGTCACCCCCGAGGCCTTGCCAGTAATATCTATCTCTTGGTTACTCTCGCAGCCACAAAGCTCCCACAGAGTGATGAGTCAATTCAGTACCTTGGCCATGGCGACCGTTTCACGGATATAGACCCCCTGTGAAAATTAACAAACTGTACTTTATATCAGCTACACATCCGTAAAGCTGCCAGATAAAGTTTCCTCCCTGCCCATCCATAAACTCCCACACTTGCCTGGAGACAGGAGGAAGGGGGAGGAGGTGGGCAGGACTGTCTCTGACCGTCCAAGTCTTTGATGGCTCTAAAACGCAATGAATCTATCTGGGTCATAGAGAAAACTCATTGCATTGGGTGTCTTGAGATGTTCTTGTTACTGCCACTGTCTCCCTTAGCAACGAAATGTGTCATGTTTGTTTGTTTACTTATTTCAAAGTGGCTCACAGTTATTTTTAGATATTATATCCTGTTCCACACATCATTTCATTTTGTAGATGGAAAAAAAAAAAAGCCTCTGGACTTGGGATTTGAAGGATGATAGAAAATCCCTTTCAACAGGGGCTCCTGCGTGGCTCAGTCGGTTAAGCGTCCAACTTTGGCTCAGGTCATGATCTCATGGTTTGTGGGTTCGTGCCCCGTGTCGGGCTCTGTGCTGACAGCTCAGAGCCTGGATCCTGCTTCGGACTCTGTGTCTCCCTCTCTCTCTGCCCCTCCCCTGCTCGTGCTCTGTCTCTAAAAAATTCAATGAAACGTTAAAAAAAAATTGTTTTTAATCCCTTTCAACAATCTGGTCCCATGATCTTCCAAAGTCAATGTAGATTAGTAAGAGAGCTATGACCACATTTTAATCTTTTGACCCCAGGTTCTGCAGTGCAGTCAGAAACTCAAAGTTGTAGATAAAATGGCATGTGTAAAGGGACTAGGAAGAAAGAGGAGGATGTTTTCTAATGTTTAGCCATGCAAGCATGACCCTGACATGGCAAAAGGAAGCAAAATTGATGAGTGCCAGCCATGAACCACCCATAGTTTAACTGACATAACATTTATATGATACAGCATATAGCATTAACTTATTGTTACTATCTTTCAACTTTACCAAAAAATCCATTTTACAGATGGAGTAACTGAGGCCCGGAAACAGGAAGTGTCTTAACCCAAAGCTATACAACCAATAAATGGTGATGTCAGGATTTGAACTCAGGGATGGCCGACTCCAAAGTTTTGTTTTTCCTTACACCGTGGCAAGAAAGCACAGTAACAATAGTTCTGCTTGTTTGAATCAGAGAAAGTACCCAGCTTCCACCTTAGAAAGTTTTCCCTCCAGCCCCTTGACAAGCAGCTTTAATACTGTCCTCCGTTCCCCTTCAGGAGACGCCATCCCGGCTTTGTCTGCAATGGAAAATAGGGCTTGAGAGCTGGCAGTAAAAGTTTATATATCTTTCCATATTCAAGAGTAATCACCTACCCAAAGAATTTATAAAAGTCTCTTGCATTTTAATCTCCTCCCTCATAAAATGGAGTTCAGTTTGGCGAACACAGATGGCTCTCTGTATGCACCCTTGGGGGTGGATGGGAATAGCCAAGGGATGCCCTCATTGGGCAGAGAATTACCCAGAACTGCTGTGAGGGTGCGACATTTTTCTACGGGACAGGCAAACATAGAGGTCAACAGTTCGTGTGAGCGTTGCCAGATTTCAGTGCTAGATGTTAAGGTTTTGACAGATGAGGCAACTGCCTGCATTTCAAATAATACTGACGTAAACTCATCCAAGAACCCATCTCTCTCTACCATGGGTCAGCACACTCCAGCCCATGGGACAGACCTGGCTCCCTGCCCCTTTTTGTTGATAAAGTTGCCTTGGAACACAGCCACATCCATTCATTTACATATTGTCTGTTTTCCCACCACAGCAATAGAGCTGAGTGGTTGCAACAGAGATTCTTTTTTTTTTTTTTAATTTTTTTTTTTAACGTTTATTCATTTTTGAGACAGACAGAGACAGAGCATGAATGGGGGAGGGTCAGAGAGAGAGGGAGACACAGAATCCGAAACAGGCTTCAGGCTCTGAGCAGTCAGCACAGAGCCCGACGTGGGGCTCGAACTCACGGACCGTGAGATCATGACCTGAGCCGAAGTCGGAGGCTTAACCGACCAAGCCACCCAGGCGCCCCACAACAGAGATTCTTAAAGGATTGCCAGCCCCTCGTCGGTACAGACATTTTCTAGCCCGTCTTCTGTGTGGGTAGATAACACACAAATCATCAAAGAGGATGCGTGGCTGTTTCTGGACAAGCCAACCAGGATGATGTCCTTTCAAGTCAAAACTCTTCAAATATTCGTTTAACATTTATGGGGTAGGGACGGGGAGATACCGATTTCCTACTCATAAAAGGCGCATACCTCTTCCTTTAGTTCCAGATAAAAGGTTTATTGTGTGTAGTGATTGTTATATAACATTGTAACTTACTTGAAATTGCCTTCAAACACGATTTCCCAGGATGGTACCAACTACTTGGGAAGTTCAGCATATAGACAGTGATATCCCGTGTTCGAAGTACATGACAGCCCAGGATGCAGTATTTGGTTGTGGAATTTAAGCTGCTTCCATCTGCTGATTTTTAAAGATTGGCTGTTAGCTGGCTGGCCTTAAAAGATGGTGTGGCCTTCTGGGTGTCTCAGTCGGCTAAACGTCCGACTTCGGCTCAGGTCACGATCTCATGGTTCACGAATTCAAGCCCCGCGTCAGGCTCTGTGCTGACAGCTCGGAGCCTGGAGCCAGCTTCGGAGTCTGTCTCTCCCTCTCTGTCTATACCTCCCATACTTGGGCTCTGTCTCTGTCTCTCTCTCAAAAAATAAATAAAACACTTTAAAAACGTTTATTAAAAAACATTACTTCTGAATGTGTCTGTGATGATTTCTCCGCAGGAAATTTGCATTCAAATCACTAGACTGACCCAGGATCACTTCATCAGTTTCGTGTGGGCCCGCATGGAACCGAAAGGTAGAGGAAGGGCAAATTCGCTCCCTGCCGGAGCTGGACAGGCACCTTGCCCTGCCTAAAGATGTTAGCACTCCTGCTTGAGCCTTCTGGCTCGGGCCAGGACTTCCATTGGCTCACCTGGTTCTCAGGCCTTCAAGGTTGAGCTGGAACTGCTCTACCAGCTTTCCTGGGCCTCCGGCTTACAGGTGGCAGATGGTGGGACTTGTCCCCCTCCATAATCACGTGAATGAGTCTGTCCCCCAGGAGCTGCTGGCCCGCTCCTTTTGCCAACAGCCTCCAAACCCCCTACTGTCAGTTACAGCTTGAAATCAGCAAATCCACCCGATATAAAACGCTGCCTCGGAAACAGCAGAGCTCTAGCTCTCGGCTCCCAAACTGGAGCCCCCCTTTTGTGCCCTGCAGATGCCAAGTTAGTTTCACCTTATTGCTTAGCACCAACCCTCTGCTCCCAGTGCCACCCCAAATAGTGCGTATCAGGCTGTGGAACCACGTCCAGGAAGCTAAGGTGTTCCCAGCGCATCCAGCTGAGAATGTTCTTGTGGCCGGCCCATCAAGCTTCTGTAAGTACAATTCTGCCCCCCGTGACCCCACAGTGTGAGGTCCTCCTGGAGAAGAAGAGCTGGTGTATTTGGGCAGGGGCTACTCGGAAGCCTGCAACTGAATCGTGAAAAGGAGGACTTACCCTAGGAACGTCAAGTTTAAGTTAAAGCGTACCTATCTGCCTATGACTTTCCCACGGCTCTGGTGTGAATCTAATGTCCTCATCTTGTTTGTTCCTGACCGGCTTAGGCCATTACTTTCTCTCCCTGGACTTTGTTTTTTTGTTTTTTGTTTTTTTTTGTTTACCTGCTAAGTGGGAAACACCGGGTAGTGGCTAATGCTTCCTTCAGACTTCAACATTGTATAATTCTAAACGTCCATTGCCACTAAGAAATATGTTTTTGTAAATTTGTTTAATGTGTATCTTTGAGAGACAGGGAGAGACAGAGCACCAGCAGGGGAGGGGGAGAGAGAGAGGGAGACACAGAGTCCGAAGCAGGCTCCAGGCTCTGAGCTGTCAGCACGGAGCCTGACACGGTGCTCGAACCCATGAACCGTGAGATCAGGACCTGAGCCAGAGTCGGACGCTTCACCGACTGAGCCACTCAGGCGTCCTGAGAAATACATATTTTTTAGATTTAATAAGAGCAGTGGTGGGGCGCCTGGGTGGCTCAGTCGGTGGAGCAACCAACTCTTGGTTTCAGCTCAGGTCATATCTCACAGTTGTGAGATTCTCGCTTAAGATTCTCTCACAGTCTTGGTCCCCCAACTGCATAAGAATAAGCCATTTGTAGAAAAACACCAAGGACTAGAACATGGGGGTTTTATCTTACTGTGTGAACATTGAAGCTAATGTCATGCATTCTAATGGAATTAATGACTTTGATTGCATGAGCTATCAAGGACAGAAGAGGGTGGAAGAAATAAGAAACTGGCAACACTCTTAGCCCCCTGAAAGCAGCCCAATTCGGAACCCAAGGATCTGTATTTGCTTTTACTTGTTTGCAAGGGGGCAGAGGCATGTCAGTGGTCACTTTGAGCCTCTTTGATTTTCTCTCTTATTTCTGCCCAGCCAGCATTTTCAAGTTACTCCATGTCCTAGGAGTTCCAGAATTATTCCTCTTGACAATCCCATAGGACCTGGAACTGAGTACACGTCCCCTGAGACGTCTCAAAATACGGACTGAGGAAATGTTCCGATGCGATGTCCGGGCAGCACATGTGCATTGTGAATATTCAACTATCCTCGCTTCAGGAAACAGCAACTGTTCCGATGAGTAGGTGATTTCGGGCCGTTTCACACACCGAGCTGATGCAGAGGTGACGGCTCTTACCCCAGGCAGTCCCGGTCCCTGCACCACTGCCCTGAAGGGCAAGCCTTGCTGCTGCCCTAGCGCAAGCTTCACCTCTACAGATAAGATGTATTATCTGATGTCAAGCCCTGACAATACAAGCCAACTACTTCCGCTGGAAGTCACCAGAAGAAGCAGTCATCTGTGACCACGCGAGAGGAAGAACTGGCCCTAGTGGATATATTGAATAGATAATCTCCTAAATAGCTTTCAAGGGTGATTTTTGACGACGATGGGGTTTTTTTTTTTAACTAATTAATTTTGAAATTCCAGTGTAATTAGCATACAGTGTTATGCTGATTTCAGGGGTACAATATAGTGATTCAGTAATTCTATGCATTAGTCACTGCTCATCAGGATAAGTGTACTTTTTAATCCCCATCACCTATTTCACCCCTGCCCCCACCTGCTTCCCCCTCAGGAGACCATCAGTGGTCTATAATGAAGAGTCTGTTTCTTGGTTTGTCTCTTTTCTTTGTTCGTTTGTTTTGTTTCTTCAATTCCACATAATGAGTGAATTCATACGGTATTTGTGATTCTCTGACTTGCTTCACTTAGCATAATACTCTCTAGATCCATTCACATTGTTGCAAATGGCAACATTTCATTCTTTTTATGGCTGTTATATTCCAGTGTATCTGTCTATATCTCTAGACTATAGTGATTTTTCTTTTTTTTTTTTTTTTTTACCTTACCTGGTGAGTTTTGAACCTAACCTTCAGGTAAGAATCAACTTTACTATTTTACCGTTTGTCTTAAAAACTCACTGTTTTATTCAGAAACTACTTACTGTCAGTGATGTGCTGGGTACCGATACAAAAATCTGTACAAAAATCTGGCTGCCATGGACACAGTTAAACTGTTGTAGGTTCCAAGGGTTTGTTGCATGCTGAAAGCATTTTTCTTGCACAGGCTTACTCGTATCCATAAAAATTAGACCATGACAGAGTTGCCTTAGAGCCTCAGTGACCCACTTAGAATGTGGTAAAGAGAGATCTTGACCCTCTCTACAAAATTGTATTAATCTACTGAATTGTTCTCATTTTTCACAATGAAAACTTTTAAGTACAGGTGGATTAGGTGGCTTGTCGGATGTTGGGTGAGATATAGTTGTAGTCAAAGACTAAAATGAATGATAAACATCAAAATTCAGGCTAGTGGATGCCTCTAAGGAGAAAGAGAGTTTTATGATTAATAAAAAGTATAGAAGGCAGTTCAACTATACAGATAATATTTTATTTCTTAAGCAGCATTTTAGATTCATGAGTATTCACTGGTTTATTTCTTTATACCTTTTATGTGTCATAAATATTGCACAAAAATTTTCAAAGATGAACCCAGAAGAGGGGGGGAAAAAAGATAATGATGTCTCTGGGAATGCACATCAGGGTTTTAAAATCGCTAAAATATTTAAGGTCTCTTTTCCTATAAATATGGATGTAAGAAATAGTTCAGATTCAGGACTCCCCCATTTCCAGTGTGGTGATTTTGTGAGTGACATTTTTAAAACCATTTCACTTATTCCTAGTTTAAAATCTTTATCCGATGTTCAGGGTCAAAAAAAAAAAATGCATCTTTCAAATCATTCCATGCACTAAGCCCTGAATCTTCTACCTAAAGCATCACAACTGGTTTCACTGGGGACGATGGAAAATCACAGGAGGAAAGTCACAGGCACAGGGGGATGATAAAGAATTTTCAGGCTGAAGCCACACTGGGATTGGCAGGGAATATGGGCTTGGAGTGGCCCCTGCTGACTTAGCATCTGGTTTGACCTGATGGCCATTGCCCTTGGACATGAGCTTAGAGAGACCCTCAATTGGGGTATGTTTTTCTAACAGGGAAACTGGCCCGGGACTAGGAGAACTACAATTTGAAGTCAAAATTGTCTTTGCTAATTCTCTCTCTCTCTCTCTCTCTCTTTCGCTTTTTTTTTTTTTTTAATATTTTAACTGCAGTGAAGGGAGCAATCTGACCCCAGCACATCATTACCCAGACTTCAGATTTAAGACCTATGCTCCACTGGCATTCCGATATTTCAGAGAACTTTTTGGTATCAAGCCTGATGATTACTTGGTAAGAACCTGTCGTTTTCCTTCCTTCTTCAGAAACGCGTGATCTAAACATTTGTCTCATAGCAACAGCGACAAGTCGTGTGTGTCTCTTATAATGCTCTGGAGCCTCGTAAAAGGTCCAAGTTTTATAATGATGATAAATTTAGCTTCAGGCAATATGATTTGACTCTGCAGCCCTTACTGATAACTACAGAATCTGCTATGGTAATTGATATTTAAATAACTGTGGTGTTGGTTGCTACGTCAGATCATTATTCTAACAGATATAATTAGTTACAAATACTCCTGTGAATTTTGCTGATTGCATTCTACTTGAAAGCCTTCCTGTTTTAATTGCCTTATTTATTCCATTCATCTCAAACCTGCCTTGGCCTGCAACCGTATTCACCTTGACCTACAATTTGAACAGCATTTTAAAGATGCTGGATAGGCTTGTTCTCAACATCTTTTGATGCAAGCTCTTTTTAAACGTATTTTTATTTGGCACAAGGGCATATCTTATCCTTAGAATTGTCATTTCTGTCCATCATCTTTCTGGCATGCAGCAGGTGTAACACAACAGCTTTTTTGTGAGGTAGTCTGATCTGACCTCCTGCTCGAGGAACCCGGAACTTCCTTTTTGTTTCAAGAGAAAAATGGTTTATTTCATAATTTGATCACTGTTAACACCCTGGGGCTCTTCACAATCAGTTTTCAAGAAGCCGTAGGAAGGATGCCATCAAATATTTATTGTTCGTCCTTTTCTGAATGATCTTAATAAGACTTGAGCCAGATCCTGGAATAAAGCTTTGCACGGGAAGTATAGCAACATTTATCACTGGGAACAGAGACTATCGAAACTGCATTGTATAATTTGGCTGAGATGCACATAATAAAATTCAAAGCTCATTCTCTTCTGCGCCGATGAAAACCTGCACATGACCCTCTTCTTTTTTTTTTTTTTTCAGCTTTTATTGTAACTCCAGTTAACGCGCAGTGTTACATTAGTTTCAGTTGTATAATATGGTGATTCACCACTTGCATACATCACCTGCGGCCAGCACAGCAGGTGCACTCCTTAATCCCCATCACCTGCTTCCCCCACCCCCACCCCCACCCCCACCCCTCTCCCCTCAGGTATGACTCTCTTCTTTAGTTGAGCCCTAAGAAACTCATATGACTTCTGCTCAGTGAGATGATACTGGCTCCTCAAGGCACATTACCAAGACTTCACAGGGCAGTGGGAACTGAGTAGAAAGTCCCTGGGCAGTCCTGCTCCCCTTAAATGTGTCCATCCAGGTAGCTTTCTGCCTCGCCACGCCCCTTGAGCTGTGATGTCAGGTGTCTCTACCCAGCATTACCAAACCTGCCCTCCCCAGCTACTCCAGTGCTCGAACCCACGCGTGTTGGGGGTGGGGGGGTACTAGAGAAGATTCTTTGGTTTCCGACCATTCTCTCATTACTGAGTGTCACTGTCATTCAGGAAACATGTTGATGGAACTCAGTGGGGTCTTGATGCTGTTTTATTGAAAATGAGATTGTGCTCTCATCTGCCACACGTTAGAAATCAGTTGGGTTCTCCTTCTGAATTTCCTTGAGCTTCTGCTAACCGAGGAGATGGCATTTGCTTGCATTTCATAGTACAGATCCCATCATTGTGATGAGATGGCCAACTGCCTCCCCTTCACCTGTAGGTCTGTCTTTGGCCCTCCTGGGGCCACTGAGCTACAGGCTGGGAAGGCAGTTTTCGCGCTCATTCTGTCCGGCAAAAGGGCTTTCTTGGGGGAAGGCCTTTTTCTGATCAACGGGGCCCACGGCTTACAGAGTTTCCTAGTGCGCCTTTAAGCTGGCAAAGTTCCTTTCATCATGGGGTTCGAGTGTGTACAAAGGAGCCCAGGAGACTAAGCGGATGGCTTTGCAGAGCAGAAGTCTTCCTTCATGGAGCTGGCAAAAGGTAGATTAATCGATCATCGCATACTTCGAACACTTAGGCCACGAAAATACTTTGCCACTGATTATAGGGAAATTTGAAAGTTAGAAGCCATGACCCTCAGGGAACTTAGAATCCAACCCGGCAAGATGACTTTGTGTGGGCGAAACATCAGTTCTACCAGACAGCAAATAAAAAGACCAGAGGGAAATAGCAAACAGTCCAGGATTTCAGAGGAGGGAGGGGGTCTCTCTCTGTCGCATGGAGGATTAGGAGGGCGTGAAATGGTTTAGCTCTAGTGACTTAGAAATTGGAAGGGATTTGAGTCGGAGGGAAAGAAGGGAAGTTGACTGCACATTTGATGATGTTGAGCAGTAATGTTTTTGGTGGGATGATGGTATTGGGGGTTCTGTTTCAAAAGAGGAGTCTTTGTCTTTTAGATATGCATGCCGGAGTCTCTCCGGAGGAAATGAGTTGATGTCTGGGATTCGCTTCAAGAGACTTTGAGGGAAGCAGGCAGAGGAGGGATGGGGGTATAGTGGAAACAAGATTGGCCATGAGTTGATAACTGCAGAAACCAGAAGAGAAGCGTATGGATATTAATTACACAATTCTCTTTGCTTGTAGGCAGGTTTGAAATTTTCCGTAATGAGAAGTTGGGGGGAGGGGCAGGGAGAAAAAGATAGGAACAGGCAGGTAAGAATGCTGTTCTTCGATTCCATTTTTCCACCTCCCGTATCAACACAGTCTAGTAAATGGACCCATCTCTGGGACCTACGAGAAACAGAGGGCACTGGCCCTCTAGCTAAACATGGCTACCCGGTCCCCAATGGTTATGGCCATCTACCTGCCCCGCACTGAGACACCCCCCGGGGACACCCCCAGCCCAGAACTAGAAGCTTACCTCCAAACTACTTAATCTGAAAACCCCAGCCAGTGATCTCAAGTGTGGTAGAGGAGGAAGGGGTTTTTCACCTGACATGACAGGCTTTCCAGAATTAGATACAACCATCAGACTTTTTAGTCCAA
Source organism: Herpailurus yagouaroundi (assembly GCF_014898765.1). Taxonomy (NCBI): domain Eukaryota; kingdom Metazoa; phylum Chordata; class Mammalia; order Carnivora; family Felidae; genus Herpailurus; species Herpailurus yagouaroundi. The sequence continues at coordinate 11,670,625 of NW_024412430.1, read as the reverse complement.
CCGTTCATTATAGATGAACAGTCTAAAGCTGGGGTCGGTGAAGGAGGCGCCCAAGGTTTTCCACATTGGTAGGCGCAGACCCCAGACCAGACCTGGGATCCCCCAGCCCTCCCCCGGGCTCTTTCCCATTCCCCAGCTGCCTCTCAACCCACTGAGTCTCAGACCTCTCATTAAATGTGTTCACAGCGTAAGACTCCCTCGACCATGAAACCGTCAGCTGTGAGTATCCATTCTGAAGCACCTCCCCAACGGGGTCAGACACCCTTAACGAAGCATTGTTTTGGAAGAGTTAAGCCCAAATAAAACACAGGAAAATCAAATAAGACCTCCCTTAAAAAAAAAAAAAGTGTGTGGGGGGGAAAAAAAGGATACCGTGCAAATGCCAAAGTACATCCTGGCGTCTGTCAAACTGGGGCTAGTTGAACCCAAACTTGTGAAGATAGACTGATCTAAAAGGGGAGAGAAGGTAACATGATAAGGTGATCGGTAACTCTCCAGCTGGGCCTAATGCTGATCCCCCTGATATGTGTGCATTTCCACTCAGTGCTGTGGTCTTGTATCTGGATTTTCGCCTGAATTACTCTGTTTACGTTCTCAGTACCATTAACATCCACCATCTGCATACCGATTACAAGTTTCATGTTGGAACACGCATAATTTGGATTGTGAGACCGCACACTGAAGGTGCTTGTGCATACACAGCCCAGCAGCCTGGCTGTGCCTCCTTCCTTCCTTGTTCCAAAATAAACGCCTCTCGAGGGAAGGCCAAGGTCCCCGGAGCATTTTTTTTTTCCCATCTCTGCTTGGGCAGCAAGCCTTCGGTTTGATTTCCTTCTCCCCCAGGTGCCGGAGTGGTCCAAAATCCAGGGTGATTTGTATGACGTCTTTCCAGACTCACCGGCACCGATAAGAACAGGGTGAATATTTAACACTATCAAGGGAAAGAAATGGCAGAAAAACTTATCTCCACCCCACTGTGCAAGTTTACGTTGTTACTTTGCCTTGGCGGGGGCGGCGGGGCATTGGGGGGTGGGGGGGGCAGCTGGATTGCACTTTGTAGCTTTTTCCAGCGGGAATAGTCAGGAGGCCCTATAGGAAATAGAAGGGAGACCATGAATGCATCGGAACAGCTTGCACAGAAGAGAGAGCCTGAAAGGAGGTACATAAAACGCAGGGTACACGTGGGGCCTTGTTGATCAAGGCTAATTAAAATGTTCCCGTCTCTCCTCTTTATTTGCTCTTAAATGGCAACGTTTCAGAGCAGGTTGCTTAGCGCGGAGCGTGGTAACCAAGTGATAGGGTGAGGTATCACGGGATTATACATGAGGACGGTAATATTCCTGGTTGATATCAAAATGCCAGTTTCTTGCACACCACTGCACTGCTGGTAGTGACCCCCAGCGAGTTATTAAGAAATGCCAAAGCGATTTATTTTTCCCTGCATATCAATGTATAAATTACCTATTAAAGGAGGATTTGACAAGTAACCAATGAAGTATTTTCCCTGTAATGTCACTGCTTCTAGAAGAATTTGAGGCTTTAATTAGAAGCAGATGATTAGGTCTGAATCCAGTTTTCTCTCGACCGCTCTTCCTGAATCACCCCCTAATTTCTCTATTTGCAGCCTCTAATTTCTGCATTCTGTGTTGTTGTTCGACTTCCGCAACATTAACTCCTGTCTGTAGGAAGGCTCTGTGCGGGGAATTCAGAGCCCGTAAAACAAACAATCAGAATTCCTAAAGAGAGTCTGGGGGTCTGCCTTCGCTCTTTAGAAGAGCTTGGGGTCCACACCTTTATTTTCCAGTGTCCCAAATCTATGATTATACGAGAGACTCATTCTTCTCCTTGACTCACTGTGTCCCAGCGGATCTTCGGGTAGCCTCCTGGTTGCTGGAGCTCAGCCGAAACCCTTAGTACATCTTGAGGCACCAGTTTTTCCTCGCCTAGACGGTGTGGACTCACTCGCCTGTGTGTGGTCATGTGATAAGACATAGCCCAGCATTGAATCCTTAGCGACACCTGGGTGGCTCAGCCGGTTAAGCCTCAGACTTCGGCTCACGTCACGATCGCACGGTCCGTGAGTTCGAGCCCCACGTCGGGCTCTGTGCTGACTGCTCGGAGCCTGGAGCCTGCTTCGGCTTCTGTGCCTCCCTCTCTCTCCCAAAAATAAACAAACATTAAAAAAAAGAAGGAAGGAAGGAAGGAAGAAGGAAAAAGGAACAGCAGTAGGTACGTGGTCACTCTTTGCCAGGGTTTTGGAAAGCATCCCCTTTGAAAACCTTCAGCTGCTTTCTTGTAGACGTTAGTGTCTTTGTTTCAGAGATGAGGTTCCTTGGACTCCGAGATGCCAAGGTACTTCCTCCAGGTCGCTGAGGTGGCCGCTGGCAGAGCCGTGATGTGAAAAAAGGTGATTCCAAGTCCCGCGCCCTTCACACTCAACCAGCTCTCCAGGTGGATCCTGCACCCACGGCAGGAAAGCACCCTCTGCTTCCGCTGGGCTTTTACGGCATCCTTTGTGCGGTCTTATTTTTCCTCGTCTCTGCAGCACTCGTAATGACATTCAGCAAGAATGCTGCTCAGCAAGAAAGCCTCAGGAAGCAAGCCCGGGACCGCCTGGGTGGCTCAGTCCGCTACCCATCTGACTCTTGATTTCGGTTCACGTCACGATCTCACAGTTAAGAGATCGAGCCCCTCGTCAGGGACTCTGTGCTGACAGCACACAACCTGCTTGGGATACGTTCGGTCTCTCTGTCTCTCTCTCTCTTCCTACCCCCGCCTTGCGTGTGCTCTTTCTCTCTCTCAAAATAAATAAATCCACATGAAAAAGAAAAAGCAAGCCTGGAGGAAAGAAGGAGAAGATGGAAGGCAGCATGCAGTTACTTCCTTCTTTTCTTGGAAAATTGTGTTTCCCTCATCCACGTGCTGCCGAAGCAAGAGAATTTAAAGTCACCAGTTAGAACTGCCTTTTAATTGTTTTTTCTCCCGGTTTCTCCCTCCCCTCTCCTTGTCTCCCACTCCCCCACCTCCTACTCCCTCCTCTCAGCCTTTTCTGTGATGGACACTTAAATATCCAGAAGCCCAGGTAGAAAGCTTTGGGCGATGTTGCCAACATTTCCACCCTTAGGGTGCGACTGTTTAAACCCCCTCTTTGCCCCTCACCAGGACTGGTCTCCTCTCACACGCTGGGTCTTGACCTTTTTGTCTACGCTCGGTGTTTCTCTAAGTCAGTAATGGGGATCCTCGGTTCGTGAACACTGAGCTCCATAACCAGACAGTGACTTCTCTTCTGGGTTTGTTTTGACGTTTTGGGTGAGATCGACAGCCCTTCGCCTTAATTGGTGAAGTTCAGCCCTTCGTCTGGCGAAAACTCGTGTCGTGCCTGCTGTGGGCCAGGCACCGATCCTGCCCTGTGTCACCGCGTAAGGTACCAGTAGCCGGTGCCCTTGTGGAGTCCTGCAGGCTGGCGGGGACTCGGGATCCTGAACAGGCACGTGAGGGATTTTGTGGTCACTTCCGTGATGAGAACCAGAGATGTGGTGCCAGGAAGCAGGAGCGGGAAGAGGGCTCCAGAGTAAGTGCTGTCCAGTCCCACACGCGTCCCTGCACGCGACGTCCCACGGCCGCTCCCTTGCTGTGCACCCTGCGTGTTCCTTTTGTCCACCTGCGGTGGCTTCTCAGCGCGGTGGACGGAGCGGTCGGTCCTCTGCTCCAGACTTTCCAACGGCTTTCAGCTCCCTTAGAGCAAAGTTCCAAGTCCTCGCAGTGACCCGTGCCGCCCTGTGCGGTCTGGCCCACCTGCCTTCCGGCCCCTTTCCTTGCAGCCCTCCCTGCTCGCTCTGCTCCGGCCACCGGCCCCCTGGCTGTGCCTTGAGGTCCCCAGATCTCAAGACCTTTGCATTTGGAGCTCCCCTCTCCCTGACGCGCCCTTCCCCCAGACAGCCGCAGGCCTCTGCTCAAGTCCCCACCCCTTCCCCCCCACAGTGAGGCTTCAGTGACCCAGCCTTCTTGAAGTTTACCGCAGCCCAGTCCTCCGTCACGGCTGGGACTCTGCCCCCTTTCCGTGCCTCATCTTTCTCCACAGCACTTACTGCGTTCTGATGTATAATTGATTTACTTGGTTACCGTCTGTTTTCTCCTCCTGGGCTCTAAGCTTCATGAGTGCTTGAGACGTAACAGATGCTCAGCAGAAGTTTTCTCAGTGTTAAATGAATACATGAATGAGTAATAGTCAGCCCGGTGAAGGTAGAATGGAAGTTGTTTGGGATAAAGGAAAATGCAGAATCCTCGTAGGTGAGTGTCGCTGGCACATTTGAGAATATGGGAAGCACCTCTTCGTGGCTAAAGCTAGATTTTAAGGAGGGAAGTGATGAAAGAGAAGGTTGGAAGGACAGGTGGGGCCATGCATGGCCTTGAAAGCTCTGTTAAGGGATTTGGGTGTTCTCATCTATCCAGACGTCGGAAACCATCGAAAGATGTGAGGGCATGGAAGGGCTTGATCAGATTGGCATCTTAGAAAGATCTCCAGTTTCCTGGTGGAAAATGCAGGAGAGAAATGGAGAGTGGATAGTTGAGGCAAGGTGGAGTCTCCCATAGCAATCAAGACATGATGTAAAACCACTGAATTTACGGTATGAGCGAAGAATGGCATGAAGCGGGCAGATACCATCGCTAGTCAGGGTACGAAAGATGAGGGAATGGGGGGCATCAAGGTTGATGCCCAAGTTTCTGGTTTGGGAACAGAATAAATAATGTTTCCGATCCTTGAATTAGGGGAAAGAAAGAGGTTGAAGGGATGCACATGATGTAGAGTTGCCATCTATAGTTGTTTAGGGTGTGTACTGCCCAAGAATACCTGGCTAAGCTGAAGAAGTAGAGGCTGGAATCCAGCCTTTCTTTTACTTATCAGCCTTGTACCTGACCCAGAGCTCCTTCTTCCAGAAGAAAAGCACCTCTTTCTAGTTACTACAGAGGCATCATAGGGGCTGACCATAGCCCTGAGATGAATTTGACTTTGAACTTGTTACAAGTGAAGTGCTTATGGTGTAACCAAATAGAAATATCTACTGAAAAGTTAGGCATACAGGGGCGCCTGGGTGACTCCGTCAGTTAAGCGCCGACTTCAGCTCAGGTCATGATCTCGTGGTTCGTGAGTTCAAGCCCCGCGTCGGGCTCTGCGCTGACAGCTCAGAGCCTGGAGCCTGCTTCGGATTCTGTGTCTCCCTCTCTCGCTGCTCCTTCCCCACTCCTGCTCTGTCTCTGCCTCTCAAAAATAAATAAACATTAAAAATTTTTGTAAAAGTTAGGCGTACAGGTCTGGAGCATTATAGAGATCTGGGCTGGGGCGCCTGGGTGGCGCAGTCGGTTAAGCGTCCGACTTCAGCCAGGTCACGATCTCGCGGTCCGTGAGTTCGAGCCCCGCGTCGGGCTCTGGGCTGATGGCTCAGAGCCTGGAGCCTGCTTCCGATTCTGTGTCTCCCTCTCTCTCTGCCCCTCGCCCGTTCATGCTCTGTCTCTCTCTGTCCCAAAAATGAATAAACGTTGAAAAAAAAAATTTATAGAGATCTGGGCTGGAGCTACAGGTGTTGAAACCATGCATGGATGACATCTTTTGGGAAAGCAAATAGAATAGGTGTTAGTGTTCAAGTGACAAATACACAGTATAAGTTGTACCTTCAGTCGTTATTTTATGGGCACTTGGCGAAAACAAAACACGTTAGACAACAGTACTGTTGACGTTAATTTGTTGGAAAGACCTGACGATTCATGATTCTGTCATATGACACTGGAGGTGAGAAGGCGTTTCTGTTTGTCATCGAATCATTAAGATAAATGCATCAATTACATTTTTAGAAATCCCAGGGAGCCCTCTTAATGTACATGGAACCTCCTTTGGAAGCTCATGGAAGAGAACCTCCTGTTTCAGAATGGCCAAGATCATAATCCTGTGATTTTCCTCCTTGGAAGCATCATATGTGCTAAATGTATTTTTAATCGTTTATTTATCTACTCTTGTAGTATTCCATCTGTAGTGAACCTCTAATAGAGCTGTCCAACCCCGGAGCCAGTGGATCCTTGTTTTTTGTGACCAGCGATGATGAATTTATCATCAAAACCGTTCAGCATAAAGAAGCTGAGTTCCTGCAGAAGCTACTGCCAGGCTATTACATGGTAAGTAACCGTCCCATCAGTAAAATCCTACTTGAGATTTCATTATTTTCCACCACAGTTTCCCGCGCCCCACCCCCCATGCTTTAAAAAAAAAAATTATTTAGTTTTCTTTATCTTTGATTTATTTGGTAAGACTTTGTTTATTTGGAGAGAGACAGAGACAGGCGTGAGCGGAGGAGGGGCAGAGATTGGGAGAGAGAGAATCCCAAGCTGGCTCCGCATTGCCTGCCAGCAGAGAGCCCAACACGGGCGGGGCTCCGTCTCACAAAACCATGAGATCATGACCTGAGCCGAAACCAAGAGTTGGACACTTGATCAGCCAAGCCACCCAGGCGCCTCTTCTCCTATGTCTTCTTACAGTGGCCCTGCGCCATGTTTCTTTCCCTTTGGTGAGCTTTGTGGTGTGTTTGGATTATACCGCGACGGTTATTGGATAGATTTTACAAGGTAAAGGAGCCTTGTTAGTAGAGCAGAGTTGACCCACACAGTCCTGGGTTCAGATCCCAGCTCAGCCATCACCTAACTGTGTGACCACGAGTAAGTGACTTAACGTCGGAGCTGTAGTCTCCTTAGTCTGTGAAAGCTGGGAAATGCGTGTCTTCGACAAGTGTTGTGATGGAGGAAGGGTACAGGATGCGGGATAGAGGAAGCTGTGCATCGCAAGACCCTTGGCATCCAGTACGCGGTAGGCATATGAGTGGTTAGCGTTCATCGAGCGCTAAGCTGTGTGTGAAACACAGCTGTAAAAATACTACTTAATTTCAGAATCTGCTGGAGACATTAAATGTTGTAAATCATACACATAAATATAGGGGTCAAAAATCTAAATAAAAATCTTAGTGGAGAGCAGGCACAGATTTTAAAAGGTTTGTTTGCTCCTGGGGCACCTGGGTGGCTCAGTTGGTTAAGTGTCTGACTTCGACTCAGGTCATGATCTCATGGTTCGTGAGTTCAAGCCCCGCGTCGGCCTCTGTCCTGACAGCTCAGAGCCTGGAGCCTGCTTTGGATTCTGCATCTCCCTCTCTCCCTCCCTGCCTGCCTCCCTCCCTCTCTCTCTCTCTCTCTCTCTCTCTCTGTCTCTCTCAAAAATAAGTCACATTAAAAAAACCTTTTAGTGGCGCCTGGGTGGCTCAGTCGGTTGAGCGTCTGACTTCGGCTCAGGGCATGATCTCACAGTCTGTGAGTTCGAGCCCTGCATTGGTCTCTGTGCTGATGGCTCAGAGCCTGGAGCCTGCTTCCAATTCTGTGTCTCCCTCTCTCTCTGCCCCTTCCCTGCTCATGCTCTGTCTCTCTCTGTCTCAAAAGTAAATAAAAACATTAAGAAAAAAAATTTTTAAAAAACCTTTTAAAGGTTTAATCCTAAACAAAAAGGAAATTGTTTTAGAGCATATGGTCTATGTGCTTTGTATTAGAGAAAACAGAAGATCCAGAAAATCTAGAAAAATGCAGCCAATTTTAATTATTTTTCCAGAGATACATGTTACTGACATTTGGTGTATGTCCTTCCTGATGTACTCTATTCATACACACATTTTTAAATAATATAAAACTGGGATCAAACTGACATTGCACTTTACTCACCTGCTAAGTGAGTTAAGTCTTAAACTTCTTTAGTTCTAAGCTTAGATAGAACTGCATTGTCCAATATGGTAGTCCTTAGCCAGATGCAGCTTTTAATTTGAAATCAATTAAAGTTCAATGAAATTGTAACATTCAGCCAAACAAGTGGTTTATCTGAATCTTACTTGTAAGCTAACATAACAAATAATATAATTTACCCAGTTAACAAGAAAAAATGTGAACATCGTGTGATGATCCAAATAAATGTTGGGTAGAAATGAAGGCATTCAGAATTCAGCATCTCTTCCTAATTAAAATTCTTTCAATTGGGAGGGAAGTTTTTTAACATAAATAAGTGAACACACGTCTCCAAGAGTTCACCTAATACCTCATGGAGAAGAACAAGGGCCCTTTCGTTGGAAATAAAGATAAAGGTGTCCTCCTATAGAAGTCCTGTCTGGTGTATTTGTGAGAATTTCTAGCAATAACTTTTGAGCACAAAAAGAAATAGAAGAAAAGTATAAACACCGTTCTCTATAAACAATACACTTAAAAAGGAGCAAAACTTGGGGCGCCTGGGTGACTCAGTCGGTTGAGCGTCCGACTTCGCCTCAGGTCATGGTCTCACAGCTTGTGAGTTCAAGCCCCACGTCAGGCTCTGTGCTGATAGCTCAGAGCCTGGAGCCTGCTCTGGATTCTGTGTCTCCCTCTCTCTCTGCCCACCCCCCTTGTGCTCTGTCTCTCTCTGTCTCTCAAAAATAAATAAACATTAAAAAAAAAAGGAGCAAAACTTCAAGAAAATTAGCCAGCAGTTTCTAGAGATAATGAGAGTCCAGATTTGCAGGATATGTCTACACCCTCCATTGTGTTCCATTATGCAGATCATACAGAGTAGGAGAATAGAAGAAAAAAAAAGAGAGCCTGTGTATGACAACAGGAACTTGTAGTGAACATGATGAGAAGAATAAAGATACAAATAAATGAAAGCATACTATAATTCTGATAAGGAAATCAAGTTATAGTAAGAACTATAATGTGTAAACAATAACCCCAAAAGAATTTTTTTAAGTTTGTTTATTTACTTTGAGAGAAAGTGAGCATGAGCAGGGGAGGGGCAGAGAGAGAGGGATAGAGAGAGAGAGGAAGAGAGAGAGAGAGAGAGAGAGAGAGAGAGAGAGAGAGAGAGAACCTCAAGTAGGCTCCACGCTGTCAGCACAGAGCCCAACTTCGGGCTCGAGCTCCCAGACTATGAGATCATGACCTGAGCTGAGATCAACAGTCCGACGCTTAACTGCCTGAGCCACCCAGGTGCCTCCCCTAAAAGAATTTTTGTAATAAGAACTCTAAAATGCTTGCATCTGTAAAAACAAATATATAAGATCAATATGAAAGAAACTACAAATTGTTATTCAAAGACATACAAGGTTCGGAAATAATGAGACACGCGTCGTTCCTGAACTCAGTATTAGAAAGACTTCAGTTCTCCCTCATCAGTTTAGAAATCCAGTCTAATTGCAGTCATGAGGGCTTCTTTGAGAAAACACCAAGTGTCAGCTGACCCCGGTGCTGCCGATGAGCCTGGGGGGTCTGGGGGCCCTGGAATGGGAGACCACGGTGGCTTCTGTGGGGGTCGAGGACAAGGAGTGGATCCCGGTCACCAAGCTGGGCCACCTGGTCAAAGACATGAAGATCTGGAGAAGATCTGTCTCTTCTCCCTGCCCATCAAGGAATCTGAGATCACAGACTTTTTCCTGGGGGTGTCCCTCGAGGAGCTTTTGAAGAATATGCTGCTGCAAAAGCAAACCCATGCTGGCCAGCAGACCAGGTTCTAGGCATTTGTTGCCATCGGAGAGGACAATGGACACATCGGTCTGGGTGTTAAGTGCTCCAGGGAGGTAGCCAGTGCCGACCGTGAGGTCGTGATCCCTGCCAAACTTTCCAGGGACCTGTGTGGTGAGGTGACTTGGGGGACAAGATCATCAAGCCCCACACTGTCCCGTGCGGGGTGACCAGCTGCTGTGGCTCTGTGCTGATGCACTTCATCCTCGACCCCAGGGGCACTGGCACTGTCTCTGTCCCTGAGCCCAAGAAGATACGGACAATGACAGTACTGACGCCTGCTACACGCCAGCCAGGGTCTGCCCTGCCCCCCGGGCAACTTCACCAAGGCCACTTTTGATTCCCAAGACCTACACCTGTCTCTTCCCCACCTCTGGAAAGAGACTGTTCATCAAGTCTCCCTATCAGGAATTCACTGACCATCTTGGGAAGCCCACACCAGAGTCTCCGTGCAGAAGACCCAGGCTCCACTTGTGTTCGCCACATAGTTTTATACAAGGAAAACAAAGTGAACTAAGTCTGTGTTTAAAAAAAAAAAAAATGCCAGTGGGATTTTTCTCTGAACTGATTCATTTGAAAATGAAAGCAAAACAAACAGAAGAAAGTGGAAACAAATATCGTTTTAAGAGCATTTAAAAAAATAAACGGTGGAAGGGGAAGGTTGTAAGAACAGACAAAATAGTTTTGATAAGAATTAAAATGGTGGACCTGCCGGAACATATACCAAAAAAAATCTATAAACCTGCACTAATATTAAAGATGTGGAATTAGTATAGTTCTAGACAAATAGATCAATCGAGTCAGATAATTCCTATTTTCAGATCTTTCTCTCTCTCTCTCTCTCTCACACACACACACACACACACACATGAAATAATTCCATATGGAGAAAAAACCAAATGTAAATGACCAAAACTAGTAAAAATTTGGAAGAAACTAGAAGAAATTATAAGCTTGGGGTATAACATCTGTATAACAAATATATAGGAATATATATAAAAGTTGGGAATTGGCGGGGGGGGGGCACCTGCATAACTCATTGGTTGAAGGTCCGACTTTGGCTCAGGTCATGATCTCACAGTTCTTGGGTTCAAGTCCCATGTCAGGCTCTGTGCTGACAGCACCTGGAGCCTGGAGCCTGCTTTGTATTCTGTGTCTCCCTCTCTCTCTGCCCCTCCCTTACTCACACTATGTCTCTGTCTCTCAAAAATAAATAAATGTTTTTAAAAAACTTTTTTTTTAAAGTTGGAAATTGGAAGAAGGATCAGGGGTAGTAGGGAAACTTTTCGTGACATAAATGCCCTCCAGCAAACTTCTTAATTTCTCGCCTACTTTTAAAGTGAAACACTAAAAATAGGCATGTATTTCTTAATAGTAGAAAAGATAACATGACTGGAAGAAAATATTTGCCCTGTAGAGAATAGGAAAATGCTGAATATTCAGAATATACTGAGAAACTCCCAACAATAACCCAAAACTACAGAAAAGCAGGCAAAGGATAGTAATGCATAATTCTTTTGGCCAGAAATAAAATTAAAATGTTACATTTCTCTAATAATCCATGGTATTCCCATTTTTCAGAGAACAAGTGTCCGTTTTTTAATGATCATGCTTACAGAGCCTTTAAAGCTTGATATTTTGTGGCCCTGGTGACGAGTGACAAGAAACAGATGGTCTAACAAAGTGTGACTTTGTGTATTGGTCTACCCATTTTTTGGAAGACACTTTTTCAGGAGCTACTAAAATTTTAAGTGCTCATCTTTTAGACCCCAGCAATGAGTTTTCTTTTTAGCTCCTTTAGAGCATAGTCACACATGGCTCTAATCCATTCTTTCCCTGTTTTGAGTTGGGTCTCATTTGGGACACTCTGTTTTCAGTTCAGCCACTTTTAATACCATGGGTTTAGAATGATCAAGTTACTGTTCCAGTGAACCACCTTAAGAGCCAGATCAGAAATAGCAATATTTTAGTAATGGCCTTTAAAGTTTATTTATTTTTGAGAGAGAGAAACAGAGTGGGAGCAGGGGAGGGACAGAGAGAGAGGAAGACACCGAATCTGAAGCAGGCTCCAGGCTCTGAGCTGTCAGCACAGAGCCCGACGCAGGGCTTGAACTCACGAACCGCGAGATCATGACCTGAGCTGAAGTCAGAGGCTCACCCGACTGAGCCACCCAGGCGCCTCTAGTTATGGCCTTTCATAAAGATAACCACATTCCACTTTTCATTATCATATTGGATGGAAGCACATATTTGATGGAGCATTATTTTCTGAAAATTGGAGATTTAAAACATTTTTTCCCATTTTCTCTTTTTAGAATTTGAACCAGAATCCAAGGACTCTTTTGCCAAAATTTTACGGACTGTACTGCATGCAATCGGGGGGCATTAACATCAGGATCGTGGTAATGAACAACGTCTTACCGCGCTCCATGAGAATGCACTTCACGTATGACCTGAAAGGCTCCACGTACAAGCGAAGAGCTTCCCGAAAAGAGAGGGAGAAATCCAACCCCACCTTCAAGGACTTGGATTTCCTGCAGGACATGCACGAAGGGTTATATTTTGACACAGAAACTTACAACGCGCTCATGAAAACACTTCAGAGAGACTGCCGGGTAAGGAAATACCATTGCCGGGATTGCCCTGGGAAAGGCATCTGTGATAATGTCACCTTGGTGAGGAATGTCCAGAACAGACGTGTGGAATCCCTTTGTTAACCATCCCAGTGCCCATCCGTGCTTCCTTGATGTTGAAGGAATTGGTGGACGATAAGGGAATTGTCTAGGAGTGTCTATGAATTTTAGTAAAAAGCAAAGTCAGCTTTCTTTGATAAAATTAAACAAGAATTTTTTTTTTTTTTTTTTGCTTTCCATCCCCCCCTGTGGTTAAACCGGAGGGAAAAGGAATTGGGTGTAATGCAATGATTAGCAAGAAAAGCCATATACAAACCTTGGCACAGGTAACATTCCAACCGGGGAGAGAAGTTCCCTGGATACTTGGTGTGGGTGCAGTACGCTTGCTGAAATTATTTTGGGCCATCGTGAATGAGTCCCAACACTTAGAGCAAAGACCATAACGTGGAAACTTTGCGGGATTGTCAAAAGGAAGGAGGAATTCATAGTCCCTCAGCCTGCCGCTCTTAGGAACAAAATAACGAGACCCAAAACCTGGGAGGGATTTTTCCCGATAGGGTGAATTTACAGAAAGTAGGTAAAGGTTCCCTTGGAGAAACGATGGAAGTGGAACTGTGATGGCTTCTGAAGAAGGATGATCATCTGATGAACACATTCTCAGAAAGAGCGTTTTGTGCCCCAGGTGAACTTGGGATACCGTCTAGCTCCAAGCTAAGTTGGGCATAGCGGAGGTGGCCAGGGCTTTCGCTAGGAGTAGATAGGCTTCCGGGACGTATGAGCTGTGTGTCTTCCAGACTGTGGCTTTCCGGACCTTGTGTGGCTCTGGACAGATGACCCACGTTGGTGCACCGGGGAGGGGGACGAATCCTTGCTGAGAAACACAGTCCTACTATTTATGGATCGTTTCTTTCTACCTGTTAGGATGTGAATGACGATGCGCAAAGTGTGTCATTGAGTGGGTCGTTTCATTGACAGCAAAGTTACTCCACAGCTCCTATTCTTAATGCCCAGTGCGCCAGACTAGCCTAGGATTTTTTGATGTACGTTTCCTTTCATTTTCTCAGCATCCGTTTGAAGTTTGTAACCATTCTCATTCCCATTTTAACTGGTGAATCATCAGGCTCTTAAAGAGGGCAAGCAACCTGCCCAGCGTTACTTAGCAAGTCAGGGGCGGCACCCACACCTCCTTGGGTACAAAGTATGTGCTGTTCACAATTGACACGTAATGGCTCGCTGTAAGGAGTTTTTGTTTTTCATTATCTTTTCACAAGTCAAGGGAACTAAAGCAAACCAACAACAACAACAACAAAAATGTCCAGCTGAGCTATTCAACTATCTGGGTGGATATGAATGATTCATGTTTTTCTTTAAAAAAGAAAAACCAACGTGCGCGCGCGCACACACACGCACACACACACACACACGTTTGAGTAGAAACCTTTTCCTGTGCTTTCTTTGCCCTCACAGGATGTGGGTGAAAAGTGACTCTCTGTTCCCTAGAGTTTAGTACAAGCCTCTCCAATTTTAGATTTTCTTTCTCTTTGTGTGCCTGTGTGCTTCTTGCCTCTTTAATATGGAAAGCCATTTTTTTGTGTGTCTTCTAAAACCACAGGTTCCTATGCAAAAAAAAAAAAAAAAAAAAAGGCAGGGAGGTGGGGAGTCAAATGCAAAAGAGGCATTGCACCAGACTTGCTGTTTATGAGTGTTTCCTGAGCCCAGTACTGACAGGATGAAGTCAAACATGTCTCTTCATCAGGAATGAGACCCTGGAGATTGGCTTCTTTATTTTTTATTTTTGGAAGATTTGTTGTTTTAAGGAAGGCCAGTGAAGAGGTCCTGAAGCCAGCTTCCTCTCATCCACCCCCTTGGGTCTTGACCCTGACTCAAACTGTGGAACTTCTTTAAACGATACACAACACTCATCTCCAAAAAGGCTTTGCTCAGGCTGGTGTGGGAGCCTTTAAATGCCTCGCTGTGAGGGAACCTGAGTCCCTTCCATGATCTCCCTTGACCATGACCATGACCTTTGTGATCTGGAGTCAGCCCCTGGCTCCCCAAGCAGAGCTGCCTTGGGGAGCTCAGGCGCATTTCCAGAATGGTGGGTCTCGAGGTGTAGCAGTCACGGGCCGCTTGGCAAAACAGACGAAAGCTGTGAACTGTCTCCCCAGAAAAATGCCCATCCGCTCCCCAGTTCCTGCGACTGGGCTTAGTCCCCATCCCAGAGCCAGGCATGATCCTCTCCCTCTCTCTGTGTCGTCAGGTCCTCCTCGGAAGGGCCAGCCCTTCCCAGGCAGACACGAGAAGCCTCCTGACCGCGTGCCGACCTCTCGCTTCCTGCCCATTCCACTTCTTTCGGTTTTTGGCTTACCCCCTCATCCCCAGGATCCCATTTCCCTTGCGTGAGCACCGGCCAGAAGACACCTGCGTGGTTTGTGGACCCAGCACGGCCTGGGCCTGTTGTGCCCTGCTCCCCACAGTCTCCTTCCCCGATTCCCGGCTTCCCCAGTCTGAGCTCGGGCCCTCGTTGGAAAGCCTGCCCCCCTGGGATGGTCCATCCCTGGCTGGCCCCTCCGCACAGCACCTTAGCCTCAGAGCTCTTCCAGAAAAACCGAATGGACTTCATCTATCCGTACGGTTGAGACAAAGATTCTTCCCAAAAGGGCAGGGGATCCCCATCCTGGGTCCTCCCCAGTCTCCATGTTGCTGTTCCTTATCGGCGGTGTCTGGGGAACATGGACATGTGAATAATCCCCTTTCTGGAAGCATTTCCTCTCCCTGGGCCTCACTCTGTGCCTGTTGTGACAGCCCTCGGCACCCGTAAGTGAGCTTGACCCGGGATCCGAGTCGTGATAGCGGAGTACCATCAGGACACCGTAGGTCACTTGCTGTCAAAAATAGGAAGTAGGATTTATTCAAACCATCCCCATGCGATGTAAGCTGAGAGGCAATTCTTTCTCTGGACTCAGTAAGTCACCGTGTCCCGTCCAGTCTGCCTTCTAAGTCTTGGATCTTGCCCCTCCCCGCCTCTTTCTGCACAGCCGCGGCCTTTATTGAAACCCCGACGGCTCATTGCTGGGAGTTTTGCAGTAGCCTCCTTACTCCTTTTCGAGATCTCTCTCTTCCACCACATCCAAGTGCTGCTGCCACAGTGATTCAGAGGACCACCTGCCTGTGCACCAAAGCCCTCTCTTCCTAGCTTGGGCCATTACCATCCTTCCTCCTCTGGCCCCGGCCACCTTCTCCGGATGCTTCTCCAGCTCCCTTCTCAGCCTTCTCTCACCTCCATGCAGAGCCCCTTCCTTCCGCAGCCTTTCCCATCTCCTGGACACATTCTGTGAAGGTTCTGGCCTTTTCCTGCATGCCTCTCTCTGCTGGGCTCTCCCTCCCCGCTTTCCTTCACCTTTCTCCCTCACCTGCCCCCCTCAGGACCGCCGGCCTCACTTGCTCTGAGACCACCATGCTGTGGCTCCCCAAGCACCCCGGATTCACATCTTTTGTGGCATTTAATGCGCTGTTTTATTTATTCACATGCAGGTCCGTGAGCTTGAGAATCAGACCTTCATCTGTCTTTGTATCTCCATTGCCTGGTGCTTAGTAAATGTGTACTGAGATACATATTTGAACAAAGGAATAAGCACAGTAAACTATGTGATGACAAAGAGACACATTTAGGTTACATCTCCAAGAAAAAGCGGCCTTCGGTGACTTCTGTGTGTCTAGCTGAGTTTTGAGTGCTGCTTGTGGAGGAGGAAATCTCCACTTTCACTGATGTGGCTGCCCGTGGTCACGGAGATTGTAATGCGATAAAGCACATGATCTCCATTTCGAATCCCAGTCAAGGTACTGAGTGTCCCTGTATTAAGCCCTTTGTATAATAAAAGTGTATTTCTCTTTGAATTGTTTTTTCATAGGAACAATATTGGAGAAGTCATTAGACTTTAATACCGGCCCCTGTCTCCTTTAGGTGTGTACCTGATCTGCCCAGCTAGACTGTCATTGTCTCAAAGGCCACAGCTCATCCCTTATATTTCTCTGCAGGTGCATTACCTGGCTTATTGTATACACTCAGTACCTATTGCAAGATAATGTAAAAAACTCTTTTGAATCGAAATTTATGTGTTCATTTTGGAAGAATAGGAACTATTTTTATCTTCATTTTTAATTTACTATAATTATTTCTTCTCTGACATAGCCTCTCTGTGAAAAATCTAAAGAGTCCCATATCGTTTAATTAACTTGATAAATTATTACATCCTACAATATTTATCGATAACTCTGGGGAAATGACATTGTTGCCAAGTATATTAGTGAGAACTTGGGTTTATAATCCAAATATTTCTGATTCCTTCAAGTGGGAGTCCTATCAGGCACAGTCTTGGTCATTAATGACCCAAATGACTTATTTTACATTTATTGTCATTTTTTGTTGAGCGGCAAAGTTACTGATTTTTATTTATTTATTTATTTATTTTTTTTTTCAACGTTTATTTATTAGTTTTGGGACAGAGAGAGACAGAGCATGAACGGGGGAGGGGCAGAGAGAGAGGGAGACACAGAATCGGAAACAGGCTCCAGGCTCTGAGCCATCAGCCCAGAGCCTGACGCGGGGCTCGAACTCACGGACCGCGAGATCGTGACCTGGCTGAAGTCGGACGCTTAACCGACTGCGCCACCCAGGCGCCCCAAGTTACTGATTTTTAAATAGTGTGGAACCAATTTTGTTTTTTCACACAAATGGCTGTCACCATAAATATTAATAGGTTTTCAGAATTTAATGAAGCCAGTCTTAAGAATACTGAGACTTTTTGATGTGCAGAGTGGGATCCATCTAACTATGTGTGGGTCTAAATTTGCAAATCAGGTTCTTCTCAGCTATGGGCACGTTTGCCTGGGTTACCAAGTAGCTTATTTTCTATACTACTTAGTTTCGCATTATGGCTAGTGCTTACCCCCCAGCTCGAATTTTGTTCAGCATTAAGATTTTACACTTCGTGTACACAGTTTTTTTTCTTTCTTTTTTATATCGGTCACCTTCCCAGTTATCATTAAAGAGGAAAAAATGCTGGGACACCTGGGTGGCTTGAGTCAGTGGAGTGTCTGACTTCAGCTCAGGTCATGATCTCACAGTCCGTGAGTTCGACCCCTGCGTCAGGCTCTGTGCCGACAGCTCAGAGCCTGGAGCCTGCTTCAGACTCGGTGTCTCCCTCTCTTTCTGCCTCTCCCCTGCTCATATTCTGTGTCTGTCTCTCAAAAGTAAATAAACATTAAAAAATATTTTCAGTAAAAAATTTTGTTTCAAGTAAAAAAGGAAAAAATGCTTATTCCTCATATATATAAGAAGAACTATATAAGAAGGAATATATATATATACATATATATACGTATATGTGTATATATATGTGTATACATATATATATATACACACACACACATATACATATGGTCTTATATAAAGACCTTATTTTTGTTAGGTACAGGAATATCACCAACTCCACATCTCTGTACCATTTCTTGAAAGATTACTTGCCCAAAAAAAGGCATAAATAAAGTCACCGTCTTTCAAATTGTGTTTTACAAACACTCTAATCCCATGATGTATTGGATTTGCTCCATTGTTTTAGATTATAAGTTTTGCTCTGTATGCTATTATTGTTTTGATAGCATTGCAATATAAACACAAGGCAAAGTCAACGTTGGTGAACAAATAAATAAAACCAACTCCTAGAATCAAAGATTGTTTGAGCTGGAAAGAATCATAAAGGTCCCTGGGAAATAGTAGAAGAGTGCCTTCCACGCTCTGGTGTCAGAGAAAATAATTTTGGACCTAGATGTCTGTGCCTGGCCAAGCCAGATTTCCTTGTGAGAATAAAGACGTTATCACGTTCTCAGGGACTTAAAAAAGGTTTCTACTTATAAACCCTCTTTTACAGAAATTTTTACTTTGAGATAATTGTACATTCACATGTAGTTGGAAAAAATAACACAGAGAGATCGCATATACTCCCCACCTGGTTTCCCCAGTGGTAACATCTTGTGTGACCTTAGTGTAACATCAAAACCAGGAAGTTGACATTGGTTCTGTCCACTGACCTTCTTCAGATGTTACTAGTTTCATATGCACTCTTGCGTGTATCTGTAGGTGGGCATATGTGTATGTGGTTTTATGCAATTCTGTGCATATATAGATTGACTTAACGGCCACAGTTAAGTACGGAAAGGTTCCTTCACAGAGATCCCTCCTGCTACCCTTTTAGATATAACTGGAGCCACCGCCCTCCCCCAACCCCTCCCAACCCCTTGCAACCGCCAATCTGTTTTCTTTCTCCATAATTTTGTCCTTTCAAGAATGCCACGTAAGTGAAGTCATCCAGGATTAACTTCCGAGATTGGCTTTTCTCACTCTGCATATCCGTCCAAGTTACTGTGTATATCAGTAGTTGCCCCTTTTCACTGCTGAGTGATGTTTCATGGTGCGGATATACCGCCGTTTAACCATTCACCTGCTGAAGAACTGGGGTTTTTCTCTAGTGTTTGATTATTGCAAAAAAACAAAACAAAACAAAACAAAAAACAGGTGCCGTGAACATTTCCTTGCTGCAGGTTTTTACATAAGGTTATTCATTTCTCCGGCAGAAGTGTCCTGTGCATCTGCTGTGTCACGTGGTAAGCACGTGTTCACTTTTGTAAGGAACTGCCATGCTCTTTCCCAGAGAGCCTCTACCCTTTTACATCCCCACCAGCAGCGTCTGATCTCATTTCTTTATATCCTCTCCTGCGTTCACTGTCTTCCGTATTTTTTTATGTTAGCTATTCTGGTAGGTGTGTGTTTAAGTCTCTCGTTTAAGAATTGCTTGAGTATATGCTCCGGCAAAACAAAAGATAAACCCAATAAGGAGGCCGTTCGGAGATGCAGGAAACAGTGGCGAAAAAGGAAGCTGAAAAACTTACAGTTAAGTTGAGTGGTTGATCAGTAGGGCTTCCTATGAAGGAGAGCCTGAGGCACAGGACTTGGCCACGTGTGTTTCTAGTAATAAGCCTTTCTCTGAGACTTTGAATGCTCACAGGACTTCATCTAGATCTATGCAATAGCCATGGGTATTTCTCAATTATCCTGTAATTGCTTCGGTATGTGTTTAATGTTTGCCCACTAAAATCTGCCCTTTAGGAGAAAGGGCATACAGGAGCTGTATGACTTCGTTTTGTTACCCTTAAACCACTTAACAAAACAGCACTTGGCCCCATGGTGGTCTTTTGGGAAAGCCTTAGAGCTAACAGTTTCTTGAGGGTGGTGCCTGATGTCCCAATTTAAGACAACACTACACCTGTTCATCAGCCCCGGAAAGGGGTTGATGTCTGCTCAGGCTTTTGCTGGTGGCCCCAGGTCCGTCATGATGCAGGTGGATGATGGCAGGGAGCTTCTGTTGGCAGCGGGAGAAGGGGGGAAATGGTCAGTACGAGAGAGTTCTGGGGAAGCTACAGAAGCCATTGCATTGTATTGCTTTTCTTCTCTAGCTGTTCTTGACTTTCTGCCAACTTGGGGGTACCTCACCTTGAGCCAGACAAATAATTCTCAATACTTGGCAAAACCAGCTGCTCCAGTTTTTGGCGGAGGCAGGGTCCCATCTTAGATGCAACATGCAGATACTGAAGTAGCTGAGCCTTTAGAACACATCATCCATAATACGTAATCCGAAAACACATGCACAGGATATGGTACTTGACATCCTATCTCCTGGATTTCAAGCCATTTTCAAGGCTCATTGCGTCTGCAGGTTGGACCAGTTGACATTGATTGTGGACTTGCTTTGTATTAATTATAGGTGGGTTCTCGTCGAGCCTCCCCATGGCCCTGTGGCATAAGTGAGTGCCATGATTCCCTTTCTGATATGGAGAAATGGAGATGCGGGACAGGTGACACCTCCCGGGTCCCCAGAGCTCACATGCTGGGTCCCAGCTCACACACAGGCATCTCTGACTCCAGACCCAGGCCCTCTTACCAGTGTGCTCTCCATAAGGAGCCTCTAGGTACCAAAGGGGAACATCTGCTAAAATGAAAACCGTAAGTCCCACCACGGGTTTGAAGAGGGTGGGCTTCAAGTGCACGGTGACAGTTTTCCCGCTCCGACGCAGAGCTGGTGGGAAAGGTGCTGTAGAGAAAAGACGCTACGAATGCAGAGAACTCGGTTTGGACAGAGCAGTGGGTTAATGTGCGACCTTCTTCACCGAAGGAGGGAGCGAGGAGAACAGTGACCGAGGAACACAAAATAAAATCAGGAACCCAAACATTTAATTTTAAAAGTTTAATGGAGGGGCGCCTGGGTGGCGCAGTCGGTTAAGCGTCCGACTTCAGCCAGGTCACGATCTCGCGGTCCGTGAGTTCGAGCCCCGCGTCGGGCTCTGGGCTGATTAATGGCTCAGAGCCTGGAGCCTGTTTCCGATTCTGTGTCTCCCTCTCTCTCTGCCCCACCCCCGTTCATGCTCTGTCTCTCTCTGTCCCAAAAATAAATAAACATTGAAAAAAAAAAAATTTTTTTTTAAATAAATAAATAAATAAAAAATAAAAGTTTAATGGAAAGTGTAATCAAGCCAGTTAACACCTCCCAACTGTTACCAACATGCCTGTGCGTCAAATCCGATTGACTGAAGAGCAGGACTTCTTTCTGAGAAACGTGACAGTTACAGCAAAGTAGGTGGTTTGACAAAGATTGTTTTTCGCCTCGTGTGGAGAGGGAGACGAGGCTTTCGATGTGCTGTTGGGTCCTGCGTGAGCAGCTTTCAAGAATGCTCCTCGACTGCCAGCAGAAATGGCAGGATTTTCAAGCCAGTGTTTGTTTTTACCCTCCCTTCAAACCAAATGGAGCCTTGTAAAAATTTCTACAGAAGAAAAATAGGAGGCTGAAAGCATCTTCCTCGCCCCTACGTAAACTCCTTTTCCTTTGCCTGAAAGATCACCTAAAATGAGAGAATTTAAGTATCCCCGACATATGGCGGTAGTGGTTCTGTGCCTAACCAGCTTTCGTTTTAAGTAACTTGTCACGCAGAAATAGAAATATATAACAGTTCGACTTAACAGAAGCAGAAGTCCTTGGGCTTATGAAATGGAATGCTGCCATGTCTAATATATTAGGGTTTTCTGCTCGGGTGTGCAAAGAACCTGCCTGCCTTTGATTTTCTAGTTGACCGTAAATGTAGATGTAAGGTCAAGGTAGGTTCCCGAATGGAAGGACTCACAAAATATCCGAGGGGAGGAAGGAGAGTGAAGGAAATGTCCCCACTGGGAATCCTGGGAAGCCTGAGGAGAGCCACAGCCGGAAGGGGAAGTGACCTCAGGGGGACATGACCGTAGCAACTCTGCCTTTGAAGATGGGTCTGGAAAGCCTTTGAGGTTGGCCAGTGTGGGTCCGGTTGTGGATTCCAGCGTGAGTCAGTCACATGGATGACCGTGTGAAGTAGAGCAGGACTGTCAACGCTCAAACCAAAGGAGACAAAGGACAGCAAACCCTAGTGGCTTCTAAAGTGGTGCTGAGAAGCTCCATAGCTTAGGAGAAACTTCTGGAATTTGGTGATGGACGGAGTTGCAGAGACTGAAGCAGCGTTCGAGAGTTTCCAAGGTCTGGGACAATGTTACAAAGTTTAGAAAATGGCTCAGAACTATCTCGTGGCATGTTACCCAGCTTGCTGTGCACCCATCACACGTGATCTTGTCTTCCTCCCGGAAACCTTCACCTCCAGCAAGTAGAAACACTTCCAAAGGGGGAAATCGGTTTGATTTCGGCTGGACTTTATTCTATTCGTTTGACATCCGTGCTGAGTCCCCGCACTGCTGCAGGAACCTGGGGCCCACGTGACGGCCTTGTGAAAGGCAAGGTACTTCCTGGGCCACGTCCTAGTTCCAGCGCTTTCCAAGAAGGCAAGCACATGCTGGCTTCTGAGAGGCTTTGGCTCACGTAAATAGCTGCTCATCCCCGTCAGCGGCAGTCAACACTTTCCATCTGGCCCCCTCCCCTGCAAGTGAATGTTCCTTTGATGTCACCAGTGTTCTTCCTTCAAAGACATTTTTTAATGTAGTGCTTTGATCAGGCGAGTAGAACTCTTCTCTCCTCACTTTCATCCCTTGAAATTCTGCCCTCCTGCCTGGCGAGGAATTTCTGCCTCCCCCACAAGCGTGAGGTGGCCAAGAACAATCTGTTATTTATGAGTTTATGGATTAAATTTCAACTTTTTATTTCAGACGGACATACCTGTGCCCTTTCCTACATGTCTGCTTCAAAAAACACATTTCCAAAGGGGGTGCGTTTGCCCCTAGACACGTCGGTTGCCCGTAGCTCTTCAGGATGCAGGGAAGTTAAACCCTGATGGTTACTTTAAATACCGGTGCCCAAACCTGAATGTGAGCCTGCTTGGAGTCCGTGTCTCGCTGACTTCCTCCCTTCGTTTCTCCACACGAAGACCTCGTGTGTAAACTTGGCCCGTTTGTCCACGTTCGGCCGGCTCCAGCCGGTTCCAAAACCAAACATGCTGGATGCCAGCACTGTGCTCCCCAAGTTCTCGTTCTCACACACTTGCTAATCTGGCTTCTGACAATGACGTGCATCCTCAGGAGGTAGAGATTAGACATCTGCTGATGGTCCTCTCTCCGAAACAGCTCCCCACCTTCTTTTAGATTATTTGCAATTTCAGGGGGGGAAAAAAAAAGGCAACAGCCTCATCTTCACAGAACAACGAAAGCAGTGATCCCAGGTTGCAGATTTCCTTTTCTACGCTCAGATGTGCAGGAGAGAGTCAAGTTTGTTTCTTTGTTTGTTTGTTTGTTTGTTTGTTTGTTTTTTTCCGCTACACTTGCTCACTAGAACCCACCTCCACAAACATAAGCTTGCACATTTAATGTTTCCATCTCTTCTCGTTTGGTCACCTCCGCAGTTTAAATATTCTCCTTGTTCAGAGTTGAGCTCTTTCTCCGGGCAGGTGTAAGCCATCCCTCTTTCATTCCTCCATTTTTTTAGGGAAACACCATTGGAGTTTCTATCACTTGGTGATACATGGAGACAAGAACATTGCCTCAAGCTCTTTAACTTTCTGTATTTTGTTTTTCTCTCTTAAATCACCACACTCATGTTCCGTGGAATGTGGCATTGAGTTGCCCTCTTAGACGTTCTTCAGTTGTGACTGTGCACATGCTACTATTTTAAAAACTAAATTGTAATACCTCAAGACCCCAGAGACTTGCTGTTACTTGCGGGGTTTTCTGTCCCTTCTCCAAACTCGCCCTCTAAGCATGCATTGGGTGTTCTTTTAGGCTGTGAGTTGCTCACTGCCAATGGTGACTTTCCCAAACCCAAGACTCCTCCTGCCCCGTGGAACCTTTTGTGATCTCGGAGCAGGGATTGGCTTGATTTCCCTGGTTTCAGACCACACGGGCATCTCATTTGACAAATCCTGTGTTACCTTCCTACTGAATTAATCCCATGGCATTCAGCAAATAGTTTTGAATTCTTGCTCTGCATAAGGCTCTGTGTGAAGTCTGTGGGTACAAAAAACAAAAAATGAATAGACTATGGTCCTTACCTTTAAGGAGCATAGAGTTTACAGTTTAAATGCAAACCATCAAGTGCTTATTTATGGCAGACATGTACTCCCATTTTTCTTCCCTCTTCTTGTCCATTAGAGTGAGCAGAGAGAGGGAAGGCGGGGGGTACTTTTTTCCCTTTACCCGGAGAAGAGGAAGACTGTAGTAGCTCATGATGAGGATCCGGGAATCTCACCTCATTCATTGAAGTAGGTGTGGAAACGTGCGGCAAGTGTGGTTTGTGAGTCTCCTTGAGCAGCTGGCCCAATGCCCAGAAGATAGATAATCAGAAGGGCTTGGCAGTTTTAATACATTAGGGTTTTTTTTCCTTTTTTTTTTTGTATTTTATTTTTAAATATGAACTTTATTGTCACATTGGTTTCCATACCACACCCAGTGCTCATCCCAACAGGTGCCCTCCTCGATACCCATCACCCCCCCTCCCCTCACTCCCACCCCCCATCAACCCTCAGTTTGTTCTCGGTTTTTAAGAGTCTCTTATGCGTTGGCTCTCTCCCTCTCTAACCTCTTTTATTTTTTCCTTCCCCTCCCCCATGGGTTCCTGTTAAGTGTCTCAGGATCCACATAAGAGTGAACACATATGGTATCGGTCTTTCTCTGGATGACTTATTTCACTTAGCATAACACTCTCCAGTTTCATCCACGTGGCTACAAAAGGCCATATTTCATTCTTTCTCATTGCCATGTAGTATTCCATTGTGTATATAAACCATAATTTCTAAATGTGTTTACAAAATAATTTGTTAAGGCATCTTTAGTTGTTGAAACAAAGTATCTATGAAGAAAAAAACCCAAATTCACCCAAAATTGAAGTTGGTGTATAGATATGACTGTATATATGGTCATATATAATCTTTTAAAATGGTACATGGCTATCTCTGATGCCTATAAAATACACTTTGAGTATTGCAAGCGTTTCACGTGAGCACAGAAAGCAGTGGTACGTGTTAATCAAGCACAGCCCAGAGGCCTAAATCACTGCATTAGACACAGTGCAAAACACATCATTGCCGTAAGCAGGCTGAGGATTGAATATTTATTTCAGTCTGGTTTCCCCGCCAAAATTGAAGAGCTCGTCACAGCCTATTTTTTCTTTTTATTGTATTAGCAAAGCGCACTCTGAGCCTTATCGAGGAAATTAAATTAAATTTAAAAGGCAGTATTCAGCTTTAACTGACTTGCACATACAGGTAATTCAGAAGCCGTACTCCAAGGGACCTACTTTGCCTGGAACGACAGACCCTTGGGTTCATTGTTCCCTAAACCAGGAATGTCTACTTTCGTAAAAGCTACAGAAGACTCCCTTCAGTTGTCTTATGTTGTTGAAATTCACACGAGTGTTTCTGCCAGTCACGTATTCTTTATTCGAGTGCGAGACTATAGGCCGGGGGGGAGCATTACTCGGGGCCTTTGATACACCTTCCCGTCAGCTCCACATTTTGTTGAATTGGTTATTCTTCCGACCTTCTGTCAGTGAGTGAGCAGGTGAGGTGAGGAGCAAACACAGCAAGTTTCCCGCTGTTAGGATCCCAGATAATTAATTTTCATCTTTGTGCCCTCTCTACCTGCCACCAGCCGAGATAGTAGTAAGCGAAGTCCACATGGAATATAAATGCATTTCACTTAGGGCTGCCCCGGGTGGCTCAGTTGCTGAAGCGCCCAAAACTTCGGCTCAGGTCATGATCTCACGGTTCGTGGGTTCAAGCCCCACATCAGGATTCTCTCTCTCCCTCTTTCTCTGCCCCTCCCCGACTTGTGCGTGCTCTCTTTCTCTGTGTGTCTCAAAAACAAATAAAAAATAAAATGCATTTCACCTAAGCACCTCAGTAAATTAAACTATCCTTTTGAAAAATTCAAATATACACAAAAGGGGACAGAATGCATGAAGAACCACTATGTTCCCTGTACCCAGCTTCAGGAATTTTCAACTCCTGGCCAGTCTTGTCTCATCTCACTGCCTCCTGCCCCCACCACTCCCAGAATTTGAAGCATGTTCTGGGTATCCCATTATTTGACTCAAACATTAAGAATCCCTAAAAACTAAAGACTCCTTTCTAAAAACAAAAAACAAAAAACAAAAAACTATAATTTCATTATCATACGTTTACAAAATTAGTTAATTCTTACTTGTCAGTGTTCAAATTTCTTTTCTTTTTTTTAAAGTTGGCTCTGCGCCCAGGGTGGAGCCCAACACTGGGCTTGAACTCATGACCCTGAGACCCAAGACCTGAGCTGAGATCAAGAGCCAGACGCTTAACCAGCTGAGTCACCCAGGACCCGCTGAAACCTCTAATGGTTTCAGAAACAGTTGGGTTAGTTTGGATTAGGATTTAAACATGGCCTACTTGTGGGGCGCCTGGGCGGCTCAGTCAGTTAAGCATCCGACTTCGGCTCAGGTCATGATCTCGCATTTCGAGCCGCACATTGAGCTCTGTGCTGACAGCCTGGAGCCTGGTTCGGATTCTGTGTCTCCCGCTCTCTTTGCCTCTTTCTCACTCGCATCCTGACACTTCTCTCAAAAATAAATAAAACATGAAATAAATAAATAAGGTCTACTTGTTAAGTAGCAGCCCCCCTGCCCCAACCCCCTCGCTTATGTTTATACATACCTCTGGCGTCCGTAGGTTTGAAAACACTGTGGTCTTTATTCTTCCGACAATACAGAGCATGTAATCACAGTAAATACTTTTAGTACTGAGGATTTTTCACAAGCATTATCATCTTGAAATGCAATATCAAATTCTTATGTCGGAGTTATAAGATGTAGTATTCTAGATTCTTAGTGAATATTTTGGTTTTCTATTGCTGGCTCACGTGGATAGCACTATAAAAAGTACACATTTCTGCTATGATCAGGGTGCACATCAGGGACCACAGAGCAAAAGAAGCCTTTGGTGGGCGGAACAGTCTGGTACGTATGATAGGAAAAATGTAGATACAACCAAGCGTGATTCCATAGAGGGCCACTGACAGTGTGCTTCATTTTTCAGAGGGGAGATGTGTTCTCGATGTTTTATGGAGATCGTGAGTATGATTTTCAGGAAGAAAAGAGTTGAGATAGGCTTTGAAGAACCAGGAAGATTCGAAAAGATAGTAAGGACCTTCCAGAAGACACAACATTAGCAGTGCTATCAGGGGTTACATCTTTAGGGCACATTTATGGGTAGTTAAGGGATTTCAGCTGGACCAACCTGGAAGATATGTCAGTACGGATCTTAAGTATGGGATAGGCAGTTGTTGGCTGGGGCCACCGTCACAAGGACCTTCAGTCACAAGGACCTGAGTGATGGTGAGAGACTGAAGGTTTTTGACCTGGTCAAGTGAGGGGGGTGGTCAGGAATACATGGGAAGGTGGAGGGAAGAGAAGTGGAAATCAAAGCATTAGCACAAAGGAATGTTCCAATTAGAAGCTGCAGGACTAGGCAGCTTAATGAAAAGAGAAGGAGTCAGGGAGTCTGAAACCCACATCAGAATGATTTCGAATAAAAAAAAGTAGGGGAAAGAACTGCTTTGGGGGAAAAATAAGCCTTTACGGTTACAGCAAGGCAGTTGCATAGATGTTTCCGGATGTCCAGAAGCCCAATGCAAATACGCAGGGCTGAGCTCAGGAGTGAGTTTGGCCTAAAGAAAAGATCTTAGGAATTGTCTGTAGAGAGGTGATAGCTGGACATGACCCCCTAAAAGATGCTCATGTTTTTTCTACTTCTCCCTCGAACTCCCCTGCTGCCATCTGTGTTCAGGTATCCTCTCTTAAAAAAAAAAAAAAAAAAAAAAGAAAGTTTTTTTTAATTTGATTGGAGCTGAAGTTACATTCGTTTCAGGTGTGGCATGTAGTGATTGGACAAGTGTAAACATTAGGCCGTGCTCACAAGTACAGCTGCCATCTGTCACCATCCAAGCTATCACCCTACCGTCAACTCTGTTCCCCGTGCTGTGCCTTTTGTGACTTGTTCATCCCACAGCTGGAAGCCTGTGTCTGCCCCACCCCCCCTTCCCCCATTTTGCCCTTCCCCCTACCCCTTCTCTCTGGCAATCATGAGTTCCCTTTTGTTTCTTCTTTTTTTTTTTTAGTTTCACGTATGAAATAAATCATGTGGTATCTTTCTGTCACTTGTTTCACTTTGCGGAATACCCGTCGGATCCGTCTCTGTTACCACAAATGGCATTATCTCATCCTTTCTGTGGCTGCATAATATTTCATCGTGCATATACGCATATGCATCTTATCCTAAATTCGTCTTTCAGTGGACAGTTAGGTTGCTTCCGTACCTTGACTATTGTAAATAATGCTGCACTAAACATAGGGGTACAGATACCTTTTTGAATGAGTGTTTTCATTGTCTTTTGGTGAATACCCAGTAGGGGCACTATTGGATCATGTGGTATTTCTGTTTTTTTAATGTTTTTACTTCTTTTTGAGAGCAAGAGAGAAAGATCGGGGGAGGGGCAGAGGGAGAGGGAGACAGAGGATCTGAAGTGGGCTCTGTGCTGAGAGCAGAGAGCCCCATGCGGGGCTCAAAAGTCGTGAACCGTGAGATCCTGACCTGAGCCAAAGGCAGATGTTTAACCGACTGGGCCACCCAAGTGCCCCTCTATTTTTAATTTTTTGAGGAACTTCCATACTTTTTTCCATTGTGACTACACCAGTTTGCCTTTCCACGAGCAATGCGCGCAGGTTCCCTTTGCTCCGCATCCTCACCAATACGTGTTATTTCTTGTCTTTATTTTGTAAGTTTATTTATTTTGAGAGATCGGAGGAGGCCCAGAGAGAGAGGGAGAGAAAAAAAAAATCCCAAGCAAGCTCAGCACCATCAGCACAGAGCCGGACATGGGGCTTGAACCCACAAACCATGAGATCGTGACCCGAGCCAAAACCAACAGTCAGGTGCTTAACCTACAGAGCCACTCAGGCACCCCTCTTGTCTTTTTTATTATAGCCATTCTGATAGGCGTAAGGCAGTATTTCATTATGGTTTTGATTTGTATTTCCCTGATGACTACTGATGTTGAGCATCTTTTTATGTGTCTCTTGGCCGTCTGTATGGCGTCTTTGGAGAAATGGTCTATTCAGGTCCTCTGGCCATTTTTTAGTTGGAGTTTGGTTTTTCGTCTAGAGTTGTGTAAGTTCATATATTTCGAATATTAACTCCTTATTGGATATGTCATTTGCAGATACCTTCTCGAATTCAGTAGGTTGCCTTCTTGTTTTGTTGATGGTTTCCTTTGCTTTGCAAAAGCTTTTTATTTTGATATAGTTCCAGTAGTTGAATCTTGCCTTTTTTGTTTCCTTGCCTGAGGAGAGACACGTAGAAAAATGTTGCTATGGCTGATGTCAGAGAAATTACTTACTACCTGTGCTCTCTTTAGGATCTTTGTGGTTTCCAGTCTCACATTTAGGTCTTTCATCCGTTTTGAGTTTATTTTTGCATATGGTATGAGAAGGCGGTCCAGTCTTATTTTTTTGCACGTAGCTGTCCAGTTTTCCCAGCGCCTTTCATTGAAGAGACTGTCTTTCTCCCCAGTTGTAAGTTCTTGCTTCCTTTGTCATAGATTAATTGACCGCATAGGCGTGGGTTTACCTCTGGGCTGTCTATTTTGTTCTATTGATCTGTTTTTGTGCCAGTACCATTCTGTTTTGATGGCTACACTTTTGTAGTAATATCTTAAAATCTGGGAGTGTGCTGCCTCCAGCTTTGTTCTTCTTTTTTCAGGATTGCTTCAGCTAGTCAGGTCACAAACTAATTGCTGTGGAGCTTAAGTATCATCTCTTATCCAAGCTATTGAAACCCTTTAGTCAACAACAGGCACCCTTTATGTGGGGTATCTCTACGGTTTCCTGACTGTTTT
This sequence comes from Herpailurus yagouaroundi, assembly GCF_014898765.1. Lineage (NCBI taxonomy): Eukaryota > Metazoa > Chordata > Mammalia > Carnivora > Felidae > Herpailurus > Herpailurus yagouaroundi. Next base: position 11,640,991 of record NW_024412430.1, on the reverse strand, counting down.
CTTCCAGGCCTTATTCCAACCTGTAATTGGGGTTTGTGTGATTTTGAGGATGGTATTGTTGTCTATTTTACTTAGCTCTGAAGTCCTGGCAACTTCATCGTGCCTGGGACAACACTAGACAATCACTTCTAGTCGAGTCTGGAGCCCATGAATGTCGCCGCTGAGAAGCAGAGAAGAATGTTGAGAGAATTTCAGTGAACATCTTTGGATCATTGTCCTGCGGATGATCCAGAGGAAGTCGGGACTTGGGATCATGATCCAAAGGAAAGACAGACGGGAAGGCAAAGAACAAGAGTGGAGGGCACGTGGAGATGCCGGGGGGCGTGGTCAGCCCAGATGATTGCATGGGTGGGGGATGAACGGCGACGGTAACAGCTAACAGTTATCGGGCACCCTTTGTATGCCAGTTGCTGTCCTAAGACTCGACGTGGATTAACTCAGTCTTCGCAGTAACTCTGTGAGGCTGGAGTTCCCATGATCTCTCTCTTGCAGATGAGGAAACGGGGCCCAGCACAGTCCATACTTTGCCCCGGGGGCCAACGAGTAGGGAAGCCATGGGTCGACCAAGCCCACCTGCCCCCAGAGCACAGAGTCTTAACCACCGTGCAGCTGCTGTCGCTCCTCGTAGCAGGGGGACAGAACACAGTGCGTGGCGGGGGAGGGGGGCACAGCAGGTGGAATAGAAAGAGGAGGACCAGGCAGTCTTTGTCACATGTGGCCACAAGGAGAGGACAGAAGTGCCTGCCATTCTGCATTAGGACGTTTCCCACACCATGTCACCAGGCCTCCAGAAACCGCATGTGAATTAAGAGCAGTCCCCACCTGTCACCAGCTGTGAGAACACGGAGAAGGTGCTTTCTTCAGGAACAGATAGTTTTGCTCCCGTCCTCAGGATGCTGCTTCGACTTTGACTTTTTTTACTATCTTCCAGTATTATTATTGCCTTAAAACAGTCCTTGGGAAAGAAGGGGGAAGCCAATCTGACTTTGGCAATAAAAGCGTTAACGATACTCCGTCTTGATTTCGCTTTTACACGCGTCTGTGAAATCAGTCCTGCTTTCTTCTTTTTACAAGTGGGGAAGTAAAGTCTCGCCAAAGCTAGACAGAAAAGCACCTGTGTTTGCATTGCAGCCTGAGTTTTGCACAGCAACCGCACGGGCGCAGGATCCCCCAGCGACAGCCAGGTCAGGCAAACATTCTGGAAAAAAAAAAAAAAATGCGCCTGAGTGACAGACTTGACTGATGGGTGTCTGTCCTGTTGCAGAATGTTGCACACTCTCACAGCCCACACATGCTAAGATTTTGGCAGATATATTTGATTCCTTTAATTAAGGAAGCAGGAGGATATGCATAACAACGACTTTGTTCCTAATTGATGTGGGTCTGCAATGCATGTGACTAAAATCTGTTCCCAGGATTTTTCATTACGGAAGTTTTTGAATTTGACTTAAAATACATGCCTTTTCCTTCCTTAACATTTTTTTTTATATAAGTGGTGACTTTAACCCGTGATCTAACTATCATGGCCAACTTCCCACACATGGGAATAGAACTTATCTTTTTTAAGCCTTTCACTCTGAAAGCGGGAGCCTGGCCTCCTCAAGACAGTTCAGGGTCCTTCAGGGACTCCCAACAATCCAGTTTAGGAGTACAGGGAAAAATGATTCACTTTTAAAAATTTACGTGTAGGGGCGCCTGAGTGGCTCCGTCGGTTGAGCGTCCGACTTCGGCTCAGGTCGTGATCTCACGGTTCGTGTGTTCGAGCCCCGAGTCAGGCTCTGTGCTGACAGCTCGGAGCCTGGAGCCTGCTTCGGATTCTGTGTCTCCCTCTCTCTGCCCCTCCCCTACTCATGCCATGTCTCTGTCTCTCGGTAATGAATCAACGTTAAAAAAATTTTTTTTAATTAAAATTTACATGTAGCTTTTTCTTAGTTAATTCTCCCTTGAGGCTTGTTTTTGTTTGTTTTTTTAAGTAAACCAGATAGATACTTGGCCACTTACAGCATCAGGGGTTCAAATTGGACCCCAGCTTGACTTTGTGTCACTTAGAAAGTGCACGTGTCCTCTTTGGCCTAGTCCTGAGGCAAGAGAAGTGACTGGAAGTACCAACCAAACTGTATAGGTTGTACGTGGCATTGAAAATATAAGAAAAAATGTTTCATAAGGAAAGTTTTTGAACAGGCACAGCTAACTTGTGGATGCTCTGCAGGGACAAAGAAAGAAAGTTGATGGTGTCAAGATTACCTTTCCATTTTCCCGCCTCTCAGTTTACCTCTCTGGATGCCCGCCAGGAACATTCACACCGTCGTCTCGCGGTCTGATGAGCACTTGCTTTTGAAGCCAGTTTGCCACCCTGAGGGGACCTTTACCAGTGGGTAGTTCGGGGGCTGTGCCGGGCATGAGGCTGTGATTTTTTGCCCGCCAAAATCAGGACTCTTCCCCCAGACGGATCGTGCGGTCATCGCTTTATACCCATTGACCAGAATTGCCATTCTTTTCGTCGTCGACCTTCAACCCAGAACTTTTGACAAGGCCCACAAGGGCGCTGGTGAGCAGGCTGAACGCACAGTTGTATTTTCGGTGCATTTTTATTTTCAGAAGTGTAAGGTTAAGGGCGTTTACTTCCGAGATGACGTCTGTCATCTCTGACACTAGTGTGAGCAATGAGTCACTATGACTTGAAATCAGGATGACGATCGCAAGCAGTTAATTCGGCATTTTCTTTGTACCCGGAACGTTCCTAGGCTCTTTCTCTGCATGTCCGTGTTGAATTTTTACAAAGCACCCCATACAGTCGATAACATTATTGTCACCACTTTATAGAGGAGGAAGCAGGCAGAGGGGGGTGATGTAAGCTGCCTAGGCCACACTCTTTACCTTTTACGTCCTGCCCCCGGACGCGTGCGCGCTGACAAATGTCAGTGGGAAGACTGGTGGCGATTGCCGTGCAAGTGCACGTGGGTGGGCACTGTTCCCCAGCCATCCTTGCGGCGTGGCTGAGAATTGCAAAGCCCGAGGACCTTGTGCCCTTGTTGCTGTCTGAAGAAGGCATCCAGTATCTGTCAGGGTTTCTCTTCAAGAGGCTGGGTCCTTGGCAACCGTGATGCAGAACTGTCTTGTTTGCTTACGTGGCTCCGTGCCATCGTGTGGGGGCGTAAGGCACCGATAAACCTCCGTGGGGAACCGACCAGTGAGTCTGAGGCTTACACGTTGGGTCAGTGGTGAGGAACTTTTCCTGCCACCCTTCCCGCCTCCTCCAATCTTGGCCTCCATTTCTTCTTAGGGTAGGGAGGCTCGGTCCACACTGCTGTCAGGCCACTCTCTGATCTCGTGGGTTATAAAGTTCCATGGCCGAAACGTCTAAAATAGTAAGATTTTCCTCTCAGCTCTTGCCTGCCTCCTTTCTTTTTTATTTATTTATTTTTAATTTTTGTTTTAAGTGTTTATCTATTTTTGAGACAGAGGGAGACAGGGCGCAAGTGGGAGAGGGACAGCGAGAGAGGGAGACACAGAATCCGGAGCAGGCTCTAGGCTCTGAGCTGTCAGCACCGAGCCTGATGCGGGGCTCGAACCCACGAACCGTGAGATGACGACCTGGGCCAAAGTCAGATGCTTAACCGACCGAGCCACCCAGGCGCCCCTTGCCTGCCTCCTTTCTTAATTTAGTAAACCGTAAGATGAACAAATGATACTCTGAATAATCGATGCTCATGTACGGCCCCTTTCATTCTTCCTCATTGATGGCAAAGATGTACGGGACCCAGGGATAACCGTATTTCTGGAAGGCCTCCTGTGCCATAGTTCACAAATCCCGTGACAGATGGTATTCGTGAAGTGGCAGCCACAGGCGTTTGAGTCCTCGGGCTCGACCCCTGTTCCCTGTGTCATAAATGTCTGATCAAAAAGCAGCCGGGCCGAGGGGGAATGAGTAAGCCTTAGAAATGCTGCGTATTCTGTCTCTGGTTAAACAATGACTATAGACTCTGATCCTCAGAGGCGGTTCCTAACTAGGGTACAGTGACAGATTATCATGTCGTTCTGCCATGCAGGCTTGGCTTAATTTCTGGGCTTTTTTGATTTCCCAAACAGCTTTGTGTGAGAAACGCCAGGCATTTAAAACCCTGCTGTACAGGAGATTCATGTACAAACCACAAGGAGAAGAGCTTTATCATGGAGGAAAATGCCCCATTTTCATGCGCTCCTGAATACTTTTCCTCCACTAAGGAAGCATCCTGAGTGTCAGAGCCCCACCTACGCTGGGAAGCCGTGTTGACTGCTTCTCCCCTTGACCTTACCTCCCGCCATTTTCCTGTCAGAACACCTCTACCTCCTTTGTCTGGTGGCCTCTGCTACTTTTATTTTTATTTATTTTTATTTTTTTTTAATGTTTATTTCTTTATTTTGAGAGTGAAAGGGAGAGGGAGAATCCCAAGCAGGCTCCATGCTGTCAGCGCAGAGCCCAATGCAGAGCTCAATCCCACAAACATGAGATCATGACCTGGGCCAGATCAAGAGTCTGGTGCTTAACCCACTAAGCCACCCAGGTGCTTTTGAGATCCTAATTTTTAAAAACACTTGTACAGGGGGCGCACCTGGGTGGCTCAGTCAGTTGAGCGTCCAACTTCGGCTCGGGTCATGACCTCGCGGTCCGTGGGTTCGAGCCCCGCGTCAGGCTCTGTGCTGACAGCTCGGAGCCTGGAGCCTGCTTCGGATTTTATGTGGGTGTCTCTCTCTCTCTCTCTCTCTCTCTCTCTCTCTGCTCCTCCCCCACTCGTGCTCGCTCGCTCTCTATTTCTCTCTCAAAAATCAATAAACACGTTTTAAAAAGTTTAAAAACAGTTGTACAGGGAACCGGATGGCAGCTTTGAAAGACACGCTTTCCAAAGGAGACCACCAAACTCCAGCAAGGTCAAGATTGGGAGAACAGAATCCAAACAAAAACACATTCCGGCTGAGTCTTCACGCTGAGGAGGTTGCAGGCTTCTAGAGACCAGTAGCTGTTGGTGTCTGTGCTCCTCGTGCTGAAGAGTGTGGCTGCTGGAGTTGCCTACCTGGGTTCCTATCCGACAGCACCACTCATGAAGTGTGTGATATTGAGCAAATCACTTCCTCTCTCTCTCTCTCTGTCTCGATTTGTTCATCTGTAAGATAGAGACTGTAATAGTACCTAACTCAAAGAGGTGTGAGGGTTGAATCCAAGGTGACCTACTTAGAACCTGGCCCGTGGGAAGTTTTCAATAAATGTTATGGGTGAAACATTTATGACGGGTTAGGAAAAGATGTGCTTCTTTTCAATTTGCATAAAAAATATCGTCTTGGAGCCATTGTGATAATCCTTACTAAACAGGGCCTGATAACAACCTCAAATGTTTTTGTTTTGATTCTTCCTCTGTCAGCCGTGTGTCTGCTTATCTAGAGCACTCTGATCCTCCCCAGATGAGACTTAGGAGCCATTTCAGTTGACTGGCCTGCTGGTTCTTTTTCTTACTCAGGTGCTGGAAAGCTTCAAAATCATGGACTATAGCCTTTTGCTGGGAATCCACATCTTGGACCATTCCCTCAAAGAGAAAGAAGAGGAGAACTCACAAAACGTGCCTGATGCCAAACGGTCGGGGATGCAGAAGGTCCTCTATTCGACAGCAATGGAATCCATCCAGGGTCCAGGGAAACCAGGAGACGGGATCATCACAGAGAACCCGGACACGTAAGTGTGGTCACCTACCTGCCCACCCTCCTGGCCGGGGGAGCCCACATCGGTGAGGTAATTAAATGCAGTCATGTTCCTTTCCTGGTGGCTCTTGGAGAATGGCTTCCTATCTGGTGCTAAAATGGATCAAGCCGCCTTTGTTTCTCTTCCTCTGCGGATGACTAGAGGAGTAGCAGCTCTTTGGGTCATTATCATTCTCTGACGCACGCGGTTTCAGTGTTTCAGATGGCCCCATTTTTTTACAGCGGCTGAAAATGTTTCTGCCCCTATTTACTGCATATTCAAAACAGGCACCGCGACAGGAGACTATGAATTTGAATAAACATGCGTTGAAGCAAACATGTGACAGGAATTACGTTCACAATTCAGAGCCGCTTATCCACATAAAAGGATTCTGCTGTTGTAGGTCCTGTACCCTGGCAGATGTAGTCTCTTGGCCTCAGCCAGATGTGATGGTAACTGCAGGATTAGTTGGCACAGAGAAAGTGCTTCTTGACTAACGGAAACAGCTACAACCAAAGAAAGCGATTGAAATGGTTGCCTATGTCATGCGTGTTTACCAGCTGTGCAGGAGACTGAATGAATGGCATCATTTCCCTAGGCCATAAGGGGCTGCCTTCTGGGAGTCTCCAACAATGACTAAATCACAGGCATATTTCACCTTTAGAAAGGAGCTCCATACGTATTAAAGCTTTAAAAATTCCTCTCTTACGAATCTGTCTCAATGTCCAGTCCATTAAACCAATTACTCTCTATCAGTATAGTGAACTACACAGCCATGAAAAAACGCATTAGCATTGAATATGAGGAAATGGACATCGTTTAGCAAATGAAAAATGCAAGTTGTAACATATGCTAACTTAAATGCTTTTGCGGGCTAATAAAGACATATACACATACGTTTCCCCTGGAAAGGTGTACCAAATGCGGATAGAGGTCCTTGGCATCCTTGGAATGGGTTCTTTTGTATATTTAAAATCTCACAGTAGATATATAAAAGTGTTGCATTTTTAAAACATAGTGTTTTGGGGCACCTCGGTGGCTCAGTTGGTTAAGCGTCTGACTTTGGCTCAGGTCATGATCTCACAGTTCGTGAGTGTGAGCCCTGCATTGGGCTCTGTGCTGACAGCTCAGAGCCTAGAGCCTGCTTCGGGTTCTGTGCCTCCCTCCCTCCCTGCCCCTCCCTTGTGCGCTCCGTCTCCCTCCCTCTCAAAAACAAATAAACATTTAAAAAAATGAAATAAAAAGCAGTATTTCAGTATACTTTGAAAATCCGTGCTTGCAGTTTTAAAATAGGAAGAATTTTTTGTTTGGATTCTTCTCATCCAGCTGTCCAGAGGTGACAGCTCTGGTTTCACTCTCCTGTGTGGGAAGTACATCATTCTGGATTCCCAGGAAGACTCTACCCAGGGGTGGGGGGGGGGGGGGAAAGGAAAGAAAGAAAGAAAAGAGAAAAGGAAAGCAAGTCCAGAATTCTTAAAGTTGTCCATTTTTATTTAGTCTATTTTAGAAATTATGTCCACTTCCTAATATATTGTAAAAGCTTCTCTCTTTTGCCCTATCAACAGAATGGGAGGCATTCCAGCTAAAAGCCATAAGGGAGAAAGACTACTTTTGTTTATGGGCATTATTGACATTCTGCAATCATATAGGTAAGTAATTTGGGGAAGAAGCCTTTGTTTATTTCAAAGTAAATCAACAAAAGGCTTTGAAAATCCACCAGATGGGAGTGATTTTATATTCTCATTTTTGTTTCTGTCTGTTTACATTTAGGTTAATGAAGAAGTTAGAACATTCCTGGAAAGCGCTTGTTTATGACGGGGTAAGTGACTTACCATGTCCCTTGTTAAACTATATATTTCTCTGATTTCTCAGACTTCAACGTGCGTGTAGGAAGTCACATCAGCAGACCAAACAATGTTCTCTTTTTTGTTGTTTTTTTAACATTTATTTCCGAAAGAGAGAGACTGAGGGTCAGCAGGGGAGGGGCAGAGAGAAGTGAGACACAGAATCCGAAGCAGGCTCAGGCTCTAAGCTGTCAGCACAGAGCCCGGATGCGGGGCTCGAACCCATGAGCCTTGCTATCATGACCCGAGCCGAAGTCGGTTGCCTAACCGACTGAGCCGCCCAAGTGCCCTAAAAGGATGTGTTGTTTCTATGTCAAATCTCCAGGACCCTCTTACAAGAGGATGCTGGGGAAAAGGGGGAGGGAGACTGATTGCAGAGCCCCGGGGAAGAACAGGAGGACCATTGAAATGAGATTCTCGGTTCTCACCGGAGTAACCTGTGGAGCGATCTGAGCCTGACTTTGGTGGGACACAGCCCTGGATGTGAACCCTGCATTCACCACTTTACTCACCGTGTGATCCAGTCACATTGCTTGTTTATTTGGCCTCCCTGGGCCTGGTTTCCCATCTGTACCAGAGATATAGTAATAGCCCTCATAGGGCTAATGCAGGGATTAAATAAAATAATACACTGTCATGTTCAACACAATGCCGAGCACAATAAAGACGGAAGAAGTGAAAACTTACATACAAGTTGTTAGGGATGTACGTGACTAAGACTGAACGGTGTGAGGGTCTCTTAGACCCAGAGTTGCATAGCAATCAAAAAAAAAAAAAAAAGAAAAGAAAACAATCAATTATCCAGAGGTATTCTCCCTCCTCCCCACTCAGTACACAGACACGTTCCTATCTACGTGTTACATGCGAAGTTTTTGCTACTGATGGAACATTTACCGGCCTCGGCCTCCCTCAGTTAATAACCTGACCACGGAATATATTGGGCAGAGGTTTGCTCGCACATTTTTTAAAGATGTTCGCAGCTGCTTTCCTTTGAAAGAAGATAAATTATAGAGATTATTCTCTTCCTTTATTGGAAAAGAACACGGACTTCCTCACTTCTGTGGAAGGCTGGTAATAACCTCTCTGCATGAAAGATCTGCCTTTTGTCCCCAGGCTGAGGAATGGGCTTTGTCAGAATGCACTCGCAAACAACAGGTTCACAAGTTTGCTTCTGAGAAGTAAATGTAGGCTTACTATTTAAATCGAAGATTCCTTTTGTTTAAAGGCCAAGATGGCGGACTGATATTCTCCCTTCCAGCTGACAAAAATAGAGACTGTTTAATGCCTTTTTTAAAATATTTGTTTAGGGGCGCCTGGGTGGCGCAGTCGGTTAAGCGTCCGACTTCAGCCAGGTCACGATCTCGCGGTCCGTGAGTTCGAGCCCCGCGTCGGGCTCTGGGCTGATGGCTCAGAGCCTGGAGCCTGTTTCCGATTCTGTGTCTCCCTCTCTCTCTGCCCCTCCCCTGTTCATGCTCTGTCTCTCTCTGTCCCAAAAATAAATAAACGTTGAAAAAAAAAATTAAAAAAAAATAAAATAAAATAAAATAAAATATTTGTTTATTTTGGGGAGAGCACAAGCAGGGGAGGGGCGGACAGAGGGGGACAGAGGATCTTAAGTGGGCTCTGGGCTGACAGTAGGGAGCCCGACTGATGTGGGGCTCAAGCTCACGAACTGCGAGGTCATGACCTGAGCCAAAGTCAGATGTTCATCCGAGCCACCCAGGTGTCCCAAGACTGCAAAATGCTTTAAACATGGAAAGGAAACCAGCAAACACCCTTCCCTTTCTGTTTCCTAAGACAACTTTAATTCCCTGTCACCAGACTAAGACTTCTGATCTGAATGGCCTAGTACTCAACTGGGTCAGATGCATCTAAGAGGCCCCTACCTTTGTCTAGTCAAAATACATCTTCCGTGTTTTGGTGGCGGTTTCTTTTTTTTAAGAGACTCTCTGTGTTGATTGTTTACTTGTGGAATTATAAGAGGTAAATAAGACTCACTTTTGTTTATTTGCAAAGTTGCCTCTTAAACAATGTTTCTTCATACCAAAAGAGAACCACAGCCCAGCTTCTCTTGGAAAGAGAAGGTCTGGGTCTTAATCATCTTGCACCATAAGAGATCCCTCAATATCTTATGCACTTGTTGTGAATATGTGTCCACTTCAGACAGGCGCTGCCAGAGTACTGGGGGAGCGCACGTCAGACCAGTAGGAAATTGCCACCACGTCTGCAACATCACTGTCTAGGGGACCTTGGCCAAAGAAGGTTCCTCTGTGCTGTCCTTCATTACATGCTAATTACAGAATTACCTTATGCCTCATGTAATTCCCTGTTTCACAGATGAAAAAAAAAAAACAAAACAAAACAACGGAGGCACCAAAACACTGCCTTTCTCCTGGATCGCACAGCTTCTTAAAGTTAGAACTAACACCAGAACCAGGTCTCCAGACCCCTGGTCCAGTGTGGGTTTTTTCCCTCCACACCTGGAGCGGGCACTTTATACCATCTAAATTTAAACTTTTAGAACTTTTTTTTATTGGAACCCACAAACTTAGAATCAAAATGGAACATTAATTTGTTTCTGGAAATGTATATCTTGGAGAGCAGGTAAATGATCACTGAGTAAACATACAGAATTCGCTTCTTCATCCATCTCCTTTCCTGGATTTGTAATAAAACGCCCCTTCGGTCCTGAAGACTCCTGCCAAGCATGAGAGAATTGAGTTAACAGTTTAATTCAATTCAATTCTATCTAATTAGTGGATAATTCAGCATAACGGAGGTCATCAGTCAGCCGTGTCCCCTTGGAATCTTCCCTGTGTTTTGTACCATTTTACTAGGAGATAAAACCAGTGCTCCTTTTTGACCTAGATGCCATTTTTCCATTAGGGTTGTTTTGCTTATTTGTGTCCCCAGTTTTTTTTTTTTTTAATTTTTTTTAATGTTTGTTTATTTTTGAGCAAGAGAGACAGAGCACGAGCAGGGGAGGGGCAGAGAGAGAGGACACAGAATCTCAAGCAGGCTCCAGGCTCTGAGCTGTCAGCACAGAGCCCGACGCAGGGCCCAAACCCACAAACCGTGAGATCATGACCTGAGCCGAAGTCTGGCATTTAACCGACTGAGCCACCTGGGCGTCTATGTCCCCAGTTTTTGTCCCCAACTCAAAGCGTTATCCTTCATTTCAGCTGAGACTTGAGGTGCTTGTTGCCTACGTGTGAAACAAAGAATCTAAAAGCCCCACATGGCACACAGTGCAATCAGAATCAACTTATTACATGTTTTGCTTTATAAAGCAGCATCTTTTTGCTAGCTCTCCCCAGCCCCATCCACAGTCTTTGCTCAGATTGTCTTTGCCTCCTTCTGCAGCCTGACTCTTGGGCACCACAGGTCACAAGACTTTGCTCTTCTCTGGCTCTCAACATCCACACCTTCTGCTTAAGGACATGGGCTTAACAGAGAACCGATTGAATAGATGGTTCTTCTAGCTTAAAATGAACTGCAAGATAAACCTGTGATAACTGATTTGTATTTTCAGGATACTGTTTCAGTTCATCGACCAAGCTTTTATGCTGACAGATTTCTAAAGTTTATGAATTCCAGAGTTTTCAAGAAAATTCAAGGTAAGGTTCTTAGAATTTTTTTTTTTTTTTTACTTTTAGCACTTACTTGCTGACTTTCTGGTGTGTATCCTTCCAAGATTTTTAGTGGAAGGTTTGGACTAATTTATCTCCCAAAAGCTGTGATCACTTAATAATTATGTAATTACCAGTAATTTACTGATGCCATAATCATTAGAGTCTTATTGTGGAAAAAATTAGAAACTGCCTAACTATCCAGTCCTGTATTATACAGGTTATATGATGTATTAAATATATTATGGTACAATCTAATGGAATAATATGTACAATAAAAGTCATATTCTAAAGGTACGTTTAGTCCTTATAGACATAGATTTATTCACACAGACACACACACGTATATATAGTTCATTGGTTTGCATATGTAAATTCACAACAAATGCTAATGGAATATATAAAAATCTGATACATTAACAAGAAAAAGGATGAAAACCAAACGATCATCTCAACAGGTGCAGAAAACGCACTGGACAAAGTACAGTATTCATTCATGGTAAAAACTTTCCACACAGTAGGTTCAGAGGGAACATACGTCAACATCACAAAGGCCATACATGAAAAACCCACAGCTCACATCATACCCAATGGCGAAAACCTGAGAGCTTTTCCTCTGACATCAGCAACAAGACAAGTATATCCACTCTCACCACAAGCAGTGCTCAAATCTTTGGGCCTCAGGGCCACTTTACGCTCTTTTCAATGATCAAAGACCCCGAAAAAGCATTTACACATGTGGGGCTATGTATATCACTATTTAGCATATTAGAATTTAAAGTTAAGGAAAGTTTTAAATATTCATTAATTCTTACAAAGTAGCAATTTCAAAAATTGCATATAAAAATGGTCAGTTTCAACAAAAAGGTAAAAAAATTTCACATAAAAAATAATCGTGAAGGGATGCCTGGTGGCTTAGTTGGTTAAGCGTCCAACTTCGGCTCAGGTCATGATTTCACAGTTCATGGGTTCGAGCCCCACATTGGGCTCTCCTGTCGGCTCATGCCCTTTCTCTCTCAAAAATAAACAAACATTAAAATAATAATAATAGTAATAATTAGGAAAAGCAATATTTTCTAAAACAAATAATTGACTGAGAGAAGTGGTATTATTTTACATTTTTTCAAAGCCCCAATTCTGGCTTAATAGGAGACATCTAGAATCTCCTATCAGCTTCTGAATTCAGTCTGTGGCTAGAGGTCCTGTGGCATCTAGAAAACTCATTAGAGAGTGAGAAAGGCTAATTACGCCTTAATATTGTTATGAAAATAGGTTTTTTTAGTTATTTTATTTGTTTTTTTTAAGTAATCTCTACAGCCCTGTGGGGCTCCAACTCATGACCCCAAGATCATGAGTCACAAGCTCCACTGACTGAGCCAGCCAGGAGCCCCTGAAAATAATTTTAACATCGAAGACCTTCTAAGAGGGTCTCAGGAGCCTCTAGTACTCCCTGAACCACATTTGAGATCCTCCGACTTAAAAGTTTTAAAATATTATGTTGGAAGACAAGAGGTGAAGGTTCATAAAAGTCGGCAGACAGAACCTTAAAGCAGAAGCCAGTGCGCGTAATCCCTTCACACCTAGATAGCAGGTGTCGCCATTGTCTTCATAGCATGAGGAGTCAAGGTGAATGTGACTTATTTGGGCCACTTATTTTCCAATAAAATCCATTTCGATCGGTTTTTAAACATTCAAAATTTCCTCCCCTCCAAGAAAACCCAGGTCTGGTTTTATCTCTTCTCCCCCTCCTGTCAGCCAGGAAATAGAATGCTAGCGAGCGAAGAAATGAATACTGCTTAAGACAACTTCAGAGAAAAGAAAGACACCTTGGGTTTCCTGCTTTCGCGTTCTGTGACCTTGGGCAGGTCACAGCTTTTCAGCTGTCATTTTCTGGACCTATAAAAGGGCTCAGACGACCGTTGCCTCCCTCAGACAACCGCGTGGGTAATTTGAGATACGGAGTGTGATGTTAGTCTCCAAACCCTAAAACCCTCTACAAAAGTTATTTATTACGATGATCATATGATTATGGCTATAAGACTGCTCACAAGACACACAGACTTTTCCTTCTCCAGAACTGGAGAGAATGCCCACCATTCTTCCCCATTTGTGTGTCCCAAAGTCCTTGTCCAGTTAAGTTCTTGCAAGCTGCCTACGGGCAGGCCCCAGATGAGCGTTGCAGTCTAAGCTCTGAGCTTCCCAAGGCCAGATGCAATTATTCTAATGCATCAGCTGTCAGGTCACCCCTGCATGCAAACCTCCACAGGTGGAGAGACACTGCCAAAAACCAGTTCAGGCAAGGCATAAACAGGCCGCAACTTCTCTCCTCCTCTCCAAGGAAATTCTTTAATAACTGCATTAAGCCAAGAATTATTGGAACGAGGACTGAACAGAGATGGGGATGGTGTGGCCGCGGCTAAAACAGCTCCCAGTGACGTAGCCGAAGTACAGGCACAGCCTTCAGCGAGCAGATTGGTAGCGAAGTCCATTTGCCCTGGTTCGGGTTCCCAACACACTTCTGAAGTTGTAGAATGCTGTTTGGACAAAGGTCAGGAGTGAACGGTACATCTGATATAGCCGTGACCTCAAGAAGACCCAGAGGGCAGGAAGTTTCAGTGGAAAGTCACTTAAAAGAAAAAAGCAACCCGAAGTAACTTGACTAAATTAGGCTTCCTGAGTATACGATTAAACATTGGCATGTTTAGAAATTCCTAGTCCCAAGTTAATAAAACCAGGGTCATGAGAATTCTCCTTGCTTTACCATCTGCGTTTACCAACCCACCCGACCTCCTCCTAGCACTAGGAAAACATTGCTTGGAGGCAGAGAAATTCTCCTTTAGCCTCAAAACATTTGAACTTCACCTCGGGTGAGACTTAACTTCAAAATCTGGAGATGCATTCCAGTTTGCATGGACTCTAGGCCCTTGTAATCGAAGTCAAGTCACTGCGGACAAAAAAAAATTGCCCAAACGCCAACAGTTTTGTCTCCCTTTGCTCGTGTATGTAAAACAAAGTTTCTTGTTTTATTTCTCCTCAAATAATGACTAATAAGTTAATAAATAAAATCTTAATTAAAAATACTAATGTGCTTTTACAGTAAGTATCTTTCTTTGTCACTCCTTTGTCCTTCCTGTCTAGCTTTGAAGGCGTCACCTTCTAAAAAACGGTGCAACTCCATCGCTGCCCTGAAGGCAACCTCCCAAGAGATCGTGTCCTCAATTAGCCAGGAATGGAAGGATGAGAAGCGGGATCTGCTGACGGAGGGGCAGAGTTTCAGCAGCCTTGA
>NW_024412430.1:11594440-11626422 GCF_014898765.1 Herpailurus yagouaroundi | reverse complement strand
AAAAAAAAAAAAAAAAAGGTGGGGGGGGAGGAGTTCTTCTGATTTTATTTAGATAGGTGATGTGGATTCACAGGAGAAGAATTAGAACATGAGAGGGGCGCCTGGTGGCTCAGTCGGTTGAGCATCCAACTTGAGTTCAGGTCATGATTTCGCGGTTTGTGAGTTCGAGCCCGCATCAGGCTCTGGGCTGACAGCTCGGAGCCTGGAGCCTGCTTCGGATTCTGTGTCTCCCTCTCTCCCTGCCCCTCCCCTGTGCAGGTTCTGTCTGTGTGTCTGTCTCTCAAAAGTAAATACACGTTAAAAATTTTTTAAAAAAAAAAACATTAGAACATACCTGCTCTCAGAAACAAGACCTGGGGGCACCTGCCTGGCACAGTAGGTAGAACTTGCCACTCTTAATCATGAGTTCAAGCCCCATATAAGGCATAGAGCTTACTTTAAAAAAAAAAAAAAAAAGACACAAATTGTGTTAATGAATTTTCTAAAGGCTACTTATAGTATGACTCGCTTACTGTAAATTTTTTAAACACGTAAGCAATATAATATATGGCTTAAGGTAAAAAATGTTAGAAATACACTAAGATATTCAGAAATAAGCATCAGTCACCCCACTGCCTGGAGGTGACACATATGAACATCTTTGTGTTTTTATTACTAGGACCTTGTTCTGTGCATGTGTATAATGTGTGTGTGTGTGTGTGTGTGTGTGTGTGTGTGTGTGTGTGTTTCACACATACACATTATATGCTTCTATGTACGCACATATACATATACACACACTGTAACAATGAATTACCAACTTATTTAGGTCTTTAATGAATTTAATAAAAGTTTTAGAACTTTCCTCTTGCTTGTCATATATCCCTACCTTTTGTCAGATTTCTTCTCAAATGGGTACAGATGTAGACCTGTATTTTCTATCTTTCCAAAGGGTATCTTTTGAAGATGCGGGTTTTCTGGCGGTTTGTGGCTGCGGTGTTAGACCTCACCTCTTTGCTCGTTCCTTTGTCACTTGCTAGCTAGAACTCCTGGCACAGTGATGAATAGAAGCGGTGACCGGGCGGCCTTGCCTTGTCCTGATTTTAAAGGGAAGGCTTCTCACATTTCACTGTTGAGAAAGAAGTTTGCTGTATTGGATACCCATAATCGGGTCAAGGAAGTACCTTTTTATCGCTGGTTTGCTAAAAGTTTTTGTCAGGAATGAGTATTGAATTTTATCACAAACTTTTTTGTCTGTCTTCTTGAATTGATTAGGTGTTTTCCTTTTCTAATTGTTAAAGAGGAAGTGACAGTTTCGACTTTTTTTAATCTATGTATTCTTCTGGGAACCCCAGGATTCCTGAAAATTTCTTCTACTGAGATTAGCTCTCCAGGGGCGCCTGGGTGGCTTAGTGGGTTGAGCCTCTGACTTCGGCTCAGGTCATAATCTCATGGTTTGTGAGTTCGAGCCCTGCCTAGGACTCTGTGCTGACAGCTCACAGCCTGGAGCCTGCTTCCAATTCTCTGCCTCCTCTCTCTGCCCTCTCCTGCTCACACTCTGTCTTGCTCTCTCTCTCTCTCTCTCTCACAAATAAACATTTAAAAAATTTTTTTAAAGATTAACTCTCTTCTCGGGGTTTTCTTTTCCTCAGAGTCACTAGGACAGGGTGATACTCCTTCTCCCCTCCTGCAGCACTTACCCACATGTTCTACGCTGGGATTCTTTCTTTTCTCATCTCCCTAGAAACCAGCTCAGACCCAGATATAGTGATATCGACAAAAGAGTTCATGAAATGTGCTTGCTCCTCTCTCTGGCTGGATGGCTGCAGTTTGTGGCAGCTGTGACCCCCCCCTTTTCCTAAGCACCTCTGCACCAGCACTGTCCCTCCCACACTGCTGGTCTTCTTAGAGCACACAGAAAACTATAAGGTGTCTACAGTCTGGGAAATAGGATTAATGGATTTTTAAACTGTATTAGTTCATCTTTTTTTATTTTTTTTAATGTTTATTTTTGAGAGAGACAGAGCCTGAGCGGGGGAAAGGCAGACAGAGAGGGAGGCACAGACTGCAAAGCAGGCTCCAGGCTCCGAGATGTCAGCACAGGGCTCGAACTCACGAACCGCGACATCATGACCTGAGCTGAAGTCGGATGTGCAACTGACTGAGCCCCACCCCCCCCCCCCGCCGGCGCCCCATAATCTTTCAAATAGGATGCACCATATGACTTCTGAAGTTAAAGCAACAAGTCTAGTTGTCAGTCTGGGGGGAGGAAAGGGGTATAATACATACACTACATAACATCCAGAAAGTCTGGATGAAACATTGGAAGTAGGGCACATGTTGTGCTTTTCTTCAGCTGAGCTCTTGGACCCAGTTTCATGTCTAAATGAGTTTATCTAGACAGTTCTTTCTGCGAAGTTTTTATCATGCTGTGTACTTGGGGCCTTCCATTTTCATAGTGCACCAAATTGCCTCTAGTTATTAATCGTCTCTTCTGTGCCACTGTCAGCATATCTTGGTTGTATTAGTTTTCTGGGGCCATGTAACAAATTACCAGAAAGCCAGCTGCTTAATAGAACCTCCAGTTATTAGCTCACAGTTGTGTAAATGAGAAGTCTGGAAAGGCTCCCCTGGATTCTCCGGGCACCGTTTATCAGGGATCTGAAGGCATCAGCTGGGCCGCGTTCTCATCTGGAGGTGTTGGGAAAGAAATCCTCCAAGGTCAGTCATCGTGTGGGCAGAATTGGCATCCCTGCGGACCCCATGCCTGCCTGTCTGATAGCTGTGGGCCACATCCGGCCCCTCGAGACCGTGCACATACCTTGCCAGGCAGCCCCCTCCCATCTTCAAACAGAGAATTTTGTACAAGTGAATCGTTCTCTCACTTCCAATCCCTGACTGCCAGACACACATTTAAAAGGCTCAAGTGATCGGGCGCCTGGGCGACTCAGTCTGTTAAGCGTCTGACTCTTGACTTCAGCTCAGGTCATGATCTCGTGAGATCGAGCCCCACGTCGGGCTATGTGCTGGTAGTACAGAGCCTGCTTGGGATTCTCTCCGGTCCTCTCTGCCCTTCCCCTGCTTGCACACACTCTCTCACTCAAAATAAATAATAAGAAAAAAAAAGGGAGCGCAAGTGATGAGGCCAGGCCCATCTGGATAATATCCTCTAAGCTGGAGTTAAGGAATTAGTAACCTAATTACACCTGCATAATTCCTTTTGTGGTGTCAGATATATAATTACAGAAGCCAAATCGCATTCACTGATATGACCCCCACTCAAAGGGAGATGGTGCAAGCATACGTATCCCTGGGGATCATCCTAGAATTCTGTCTACCATGTTAGTTTCTTAAAAACACTGAAGGATATAGGAGCTTGAGGAGATAGTTCTCTGTTTTAAAGAGCTGCTCCTAAGAGATTGGGGCTCACCAGTGTCTGGCCCAAGTTGCTGGACAGATCGCTCAAACAACCTCTGGTTGATGAAGTCAAGCTGGGTGCACCCAAAACTGGAGTCTTGATGAGCTCTTTTCAGTCCAGCCCCATCTGCCTTATATTGAGTAGCAATCCTTTCAAATCTGATGGGCAGTGGTTTTTCCGACCCACTTTTCAATGTTATTGAGAGTTTCAATTTTCCTCTCTATTGAATGAGAAGGTGGGATCCTCTCTATTGAATGAGAAGGTGGGATCAAGCATATTAAAGGTCACTAGTCAGCTGTCCTATAACACTGAAGGCCTCTCTAATTTTTGCATGTTGAGTGCTTGGGGTACTTGCGTGTTTATACAGTCTGTTACCATCTGTTACTCATCGTGGTAATTCTTTATTTTGACCAGAATAGGAGGCAGAGATGTACCATCTCACACGTTTTACTTTATTTTTATTTTTTTTTAATTTTTTTTTTTTAATTTACATCCAAATTAGTTAGCATCTAGTGCAACAATGATTTCAGGAGTAGATTCCTTAGTGCCCCTTACCCATTTAGCCCATCCCCCCTCCCCCACCCCCTGCAGTGACCCTCAGTTTGTTCCCCAGATCTCTTCTGTTTGGTCCCCCTCCCTGTTTTTGTATTATTTTTGTTTCCCTTCCCTTATGTTCATGTTTTGTCTCTTCAAGTCCTCCTATGAGTGAAGTCATATGATACTTGTCTTTCTCCAACTAATTTCGCTTAGCATAATACCCTCCAGTTCCATCCACATAGTTGGAAATGGCAAGGTTCCATTCTTTTTGATTGCCAAGTAATACTCCAGTGTGTGTGTGTGTGTGTGTGTGTGTGTGTGTGTGTGTGTGTGTGTGTGTATCCCACATCTTCTTTATCCATTCATCCATCGAGGGACATTTGGGCTCTTTCCATACTTTGGCTATTGTCGATGGTGCTGCTATAAACATGGGGGTGCATGTGTCCCTTCGAAACAGCACACCTGTATCCCTTGGATCAATGCCTAGTAGTGCAATTGCTGGGTCGTAGGGTAGTTCTATTTTTAGCTTTTTGAGGAACCTCCATACTCTTTTCCAGAGTGGCCTCACCAGCTGGCATTGCCACCATCTCACATATTTTAAAGTGTGTCCGGTCTCCTGGTCCAGAGTCCAGCCCTTCTGTGCCTACCCCCTTTCCCTCTGTGCCTCTCTCCATCCTTTCATCTCCCCCTCTTCAAACCCCACATCTAAAACCTCACACTCATGCGATAGTGCCTATTAGGACCATTTTCCATGCGTACGCTTCCTAAACATGCATAATTTTGAGCCCGTCGTGCCAAGGAATGGATCCCAGAAACACTTTAAAGTTATGTCGTATTTATTATCGCCTGTCTTGGTTTAGCTTGGGGGAATGATGAAAAAGATTCTAGGTACACATGGTGATGCTGGTTAACAACAGTCTGTTGTATATTTGAAAGTTGCTAAGAGACTAGATCCTAAAAATTCTCATTACAAGAAAAAAAAAGTGTTGTATTGTAACTACTATGTGGTGATGGATGTTCACTAGACCATGATGATCATCTCACAATGTACATGTTTATCAAATCATCACCTTGGACTCTTTAAATTAATACAGTGTTATATGTCAGTTATATCTTCATAAAAATTTAAAAATGAAATATTGGGTTGCCTGAGTGGCTCAGTCACTTGAGTGTCCGACTCTCAATTTTGGCTCAAGTCCTGACCCCAGGGTCATGGGATCAAGCCCCGTGTCAGGCTTCGTGCTAAGTGTGGAGCCTGCCTAAGATAGTCCCTCTCTCCCTCTGCCTCTCTGCCACCCATTCTCTCTCTCTTTCTATTTTTCTCAAAATAATAATAATAATAATAATGTCTCCCTAGGTTAAAAAAAATCACCCATTCCCTCTCTCTTTCTATTTTTCTCAAAAAATAATAATAATGATGATGATGATGTCTCCCTAGGTTAAAAAAAAAAATCACCCATTGTCTCTCTCTTTCTTTCTCAAAAAATAATAATAACAATAATAATAATGATGATGTCTCCCTAGGTTAGAAAAAAATCAGTGTGAGCCTAGTTATAAAAGTTTAAGGACCAGGATTTGTCCATAACTGTTATGTCCACAGTGTTCTAATTTTTTTTTTAATTTTTTAGCATTTATTTATTTTTGAGAGAGCATGAGCAGGGGAGGGACAGAGAGAGAGCGAGACACAGAATCCGAAGCAGGCTCCAGGCTCTGAGCTGTCAGCGCAGAGCCCCACGCGGGGCACAAATCCATGACTCAGGAGATCATGACCTGAGCTGAAGTTGCACACTTAACCGACTGAGCCACCCAGGTGCCCCACACAGTGTTCTGTTTTTAAAGCAACTCTGTTCTGTGTGACTGACCTGTCATTAAAGCACTGTCTCTACCAGGCTGGGCAGTAAGGGATACAGATTTGTCCAAAGTTTAGGTTAGGATGATTAAAAATGGTCTGGGAAAGGGCGCCTGGGTGGCTCAGTCGGTTAAGTGGCCGACTTCGGCTCAGGTCACGATCTCGCGGTCCGTGAGTTCGAGCCCCGCGTCGGGCTCTGTGCTGACAGCTCAGAGCCTGGAGCCTGTTTCAGAGTCTGTGTCTCCCTCTCTCTGACCCTCCCCCGTTCATGCTCTGTCTCTCTCTGTCTCAAAAATAAATAAAGTTAAAAAAAAAAAATTAAAAAAAAAAAAAGGTCTGGGAAGCATGTGTTTCCCGGCTGTTAAAAAGTCTGAGTACTGGGGCGCCTGGGTGGCTCAGTCGGTTAAGTGGCCGACTTCGGCCCAGGTCACGATCTCACGGTCTGTGAGTTCGAGCCCCGCGTCGGGCTCTGGGCTGATGGCTCAGAGCCTGGATGCCTGCTTCCGATTCTGTGTCTCCCTCTCTCTCTGCCCCTCCCCCGTTCATGCTCTGTCTCTCTCTGTCTCAAAAATAAAAGTTAAAAAAAAAATAAAAAAAAAAAAAGTCTGAGTACTTAGATCTAAATTGAGGAGGATAAATACGTGCATATCCCAGGGAGGGAGAGCAGGTGCCCTGTGTGTTTCTACATTGGCCAATCATCCTGTTAATCCCTGTCACATTATCTCCTTAAGCTCCTACGAGCTTTGGATGTCATCTTTTGAAACAGTAAATCACTTTCTTAGGTTTTTCAAAGAACATTCATAATGTCATTTCCATAAGCTGTTCTGTAAATTAATGCAGTCCCCTTTCTGTTTAACCTGTTTGCAAGGAGCTGTCTTATGGGTCTGCTGTAGTTCAGACGAGTGAGGTGAATTCATCATTTAACTCGAAACCTGATCTGCGAAATGAGTGCTTTTGACTCAACTCCAGTGCATTTACTACTGAGATTCATGAGTCTCTCTCCTGCTTTTGTCACCCAGCCCTGGGATCCCGACACAGGCCGGACCTGGTGCCTAGCACTCCTTCACTCTTTGAAGCTGCTTCCTTGGCAACCACGATTTCTTCTTCTTCCTTGTATGTCAATGAACATTGTCCACACGACAGGACTACGCTCTATTCAAACAGGTAAGACTTCGCGCGATCACATTACCCGTCTGCCTGTTGACCCCGTTAGTGCCACAGTTACACGGGTATCTCTGAACAAGCACATGCTCTCCCTGACAACCAGGGTGTGACCGTCACCTCCCCTGTAAGTGAGAGGAAGTGAAAACATGCTTGATTTTTACTATGTCAAGAAGCACCTCTAGGGGAAAACCCTCCTTGTGTTTCTTCACAATCATTATGTCCTATAGACATTATGTACTCAGTTCTCGGGAAGAAGACGGATGTTTCATCATTTCATCATTTCACCATTTCTTATGAACGGGTTTTTTAAGCAGGTGTTCTTGGTTAATATTGCACATAGCTGCAAAGATATTTGAATATTCTCTTCTGGTTCGAGTGACCTTAGTGGCCATGGTAGAAACAATAACTGCCCCCAGAGTTGTCCCCATCCTAATCCCTGGAACCTGTGCCTTTTATGTTACCTTATAGAGCAAAAGGGACTTTGCCAATGCGTTTAAGTTAAAGATCCAAGGTGGGAAGTGTATCTTCAATTATTAAGGTTGTCTCAATGAAATCGTATGGTCTTTTTTTTTTAATATTGTTTTATTAACACTACAGTGGTAGGCAACTTTATGCTTCTGTTTTTTCCTGGATCACTGAGTCACACAGAATTCAAAATCCACTAGGAGGCTGAGAGCCTTTACATTAAATGTATCCTCCCTAAAAATCCTTAACTGTATGCCAGTCTGTCCTCAAGCAGTAAAATTCAGTTATGCACAGGGTCTTTGTAAGGGGAAGGCAGAAAGGTTAGGGTCCGATTAAGAGAATTGCAAAAGCAGAGGGAAGAGAGAGAGATGTTAGAAGGCACCAAGCTGCTGGCTTCAAAAGGCGGAGGACAGGGCAGTGAGCCCAGGGAAGCCAGCAGCCTCTAGAAACCAGAAAAGGCTAGGAAACAGGTGCCCCCTTAGAGCCTTCACCGAGGAAGACAGATCTTCCAACATGTTGAATTTCAGGATTTCTGACCAGAGCTGTGAGAGAATAAGTTGTGTTGTTTTAAGCCATAAGTTTGTGATAATTTCTTATAGCAGCAATAGAAAACTAATACAGTGACTCTCCAACATGCGATGATTTAGTGTTTCAGTGTGGGGGGGGGGGGGTTGGTACTATTATTTCCTAAATAGAGAGTCACTTAGTTATTACTTTGGCTTTTTATGTTTATTTCTTTCTCTGTTTATATTTAGAGGGAGCGTGTGAGGCGGGAGGGGCAGAGGGAAAGAGAGAGAATCTTCAGCAGGCTCCATGTTCTGCACAGATCCGAATGCAGGGCTCAATCCCACGACCTGAGTAGAAATCGAGAGTCAGACGCTTAACTGAGTCCGCTACCCAGGCGCCCCTCGATACTTTTGCTTTTTAAACAAAACATTGTCGGGGCGCCTGGGTGGCACAGTCGGTTAAGCGTCCGACTTCAGCCAGGTCACGATCTCGCGGTCCGTGAGTTTGAGCCCCGCGTCAGGCTCTGGGCTGATGGCTCAGAGCCTGGAGCCTGTTTCCGATTCTGTGTCTCCCTCTCTCTCTGCCCCTCCCCCGTTCATGCTCTGTCTCTCTCTGTCCCAAAAATAAATAAAAAACGTTGAAAAAAAAATTAAACAAAACATTGTCAAATATTGATTCTAGTAATAGGAGATGATATCTTTACACAAAGATCACAATGTTGCCTATGGGCGTGGCTGATTGATTTTCACTTTCTATATATGCAATTTTGGTTTTTTAAATTTTTTAATGTTTATTTTTTTTTTGAGAGAGAGAGAGAGAGAGAGACAGTGCACAAGCAGGGGAGAGGCAGAGAGAGAGAGAGGGAGACACAGAATCTGAAGCAGGCGCCAGGCTCGGAGCTGTCACCTCAGAGCGTGACACGGGGCTCGAACTCACAAACTGCGAGGTCATGACCTGAGCCAAAGTCGGTCACTTTACGGACTGAGCCACCCAGGCACCTCTGTATATACAATTTTGTAACTAGCTTCAGTTGCTGGACAGGGACTGCTCTGTATATGTTCCTGATAATTATCTGTTAAATGTTGAACTGGCTCTTGTCAAAAATCGGGCTCTTGAGAATCAAGATGGGATTCGTGCAGGTAAAATCCTTCTGGCACAAGTCATTTTCCACCTCCACGGTTGCAGCTTGGCTCACTTCCAGAATGAGGACTCCGTATGGTAGGCTGCTTTTTAACATACGCGTATTTGTAGATTCCAGCTTGGTCTGGAAGTTACGGTTTGGTAATTGGAGCTTCTGTAGAAATTTCTTCCCTCTTGCCGTTTGCTGCTCTCTCTGCTAGATACCGGTTGGGGGGTGGTGGGTGAGGCAACCAGTCTTGGTCTGGAGAAGTGGCATGCATGGCAGGGTGAGCCTTCAGTCTTAGTAGGGCTTCAGTTTAGATTGCTCGGGTGGAAAAGCCAACAAATAAGGCTCCATTATAAATTACTCAACGCATCTAAACTGTAAAAGAAATTTGGTTCGCTTCCTTAGGTTAGAAGAATTTAAAGTGACCTAGCGGTGATGTGTACCTCCATGTTCAAATTTGTGACGTAAATTAGTCAAGCGACAGCTTTCCTATCTGTGTGGTATAGCTAAACACCACTGTTTTTCTCTCACATAGAAATAGCGGCTCAAAAAAATGGCTGGAAAGTCACAGGAAGCTCCTTGCAAGGTCAAAAAAACAATTCCACATGAAGGCCTGGTGGTTTCTTTTTTTTTTTTTTTAATTTTTTTTTTTTAACGTTTATTTATTTTTGAGACAGAGAGAGACAGAGCATGAACGGGAGAGGGTCAGAGAGAGAGGGAGACACAGAATCTGAAACAGGCTCCAGGCTCTGAGCTGTCAGCCCAGAGCTCAACGCGGGGCTCGAACTCACAGACCTTGAGATCATGACCTGAGCCGAAGTCGAAAGCTTAACCAACTGAGCCACCCAGGCGCCCCAAGGCATAGTGGTTTCTTATGTTTGCTACTGTTCTCATTATCAGGGTCACGTAATTGGATATGCTATTAATTTACTAGAATTTTCAGCACAAATACAAAAGGGTTTTTTGCTTGTGGGTTTGTTTGTTTGTTTGTTTGTTTGTTTGTTTGTTTGTTTGTTTGTTTTGGTGGCACTAGTTGTGAGTAAGTATGCAGTATCTTGGTCAGAAGTATTCAATTCTTGGGTATTCATAAAGTTCCCCCAGCGTCTGGAACTGTCTCCTTCCTAGCCAGCGTTGCAAGCTACCTCTGCATGCTCCAGGGCTGTGGTATAATTCTTGGTACTTTTACTTATGAGGATGCTGGTTATCATATGTTGGATGGGGAAAACAGTGTTATCTGTGATATTTTTCCCTTTCTTTTTTTGAAGTGAACTGTTGGAGATAAACCTTCTTTGGCATGGTATCTCCAACTTGCATTTTGATATGCTTAGCGGTCAGGTTGCAACAAGAAACCACTCTGTCTTAGACAGAAAGGGATTTGATACGGGGAATTAGGTGCTTGCAAAGTCCCTGAAAAGGCTCTGGGCTGGACATCAGGAAATCGCTCCTGGATAATGCCACTGAACGGGCCGACCAATAGCCCCGCAGCCTTGGCCGCAGTCAAGCAGGTGCCCTGCCAACAGAACGCAAGCTAGCGAAAGCATTTTGGTGATCCCTGAATGTTTTTAAAATAAGCTAACATTTAAAAATCAAGCAGTTTTGGGGCGCCTTGGTGGCTCAGTCGGTTAAGCGTCCAACTCTTGGTTTTGGCTCAGGTCGTGGTCTCACGGTTCATGAGATCAAGCCCTGAATAGGGTTCTCTGCTGATAGTGCAGAGCCTGCTTGGGCTTCTCTCTCTCCCCTCCCCCTTCTGCCCCTACCCCACTCTCTCGCTCTCTCTCAAAATAAACCTGAAAAAATAATAATAAAAATCAAGTTGTTTCACTAAAATCCCCTTTTGAAAAATCACTAGTCTGGGCCCCTCTTGGCTCTGTTGCCTTTGGCATTTATCCACTGGAGGGGGGAAGCCTGGACCCTGCTTTGCTCACCTCTGATGTCTCCTGCCTGTTCCTCTGGGCATTTCTGGTTTTAGCCTGGAGATAGAAAAGAAGCCAAAGACGTGTCTCCGATCTTAACCACTGCTTTAGGGGAATCTTAAGGAAAAGGGGCCAAAAAAGGCCCAGAGGTGCTAAACAGAAACCTCTAGCCTGTGAACTCCTGGGAATCAGTATCCCTACCCGCCCCCCCACCGCCCCCAACCCTAAAATAAACAAACACGATTCTACGTTCCTTCTGGCCTGATCAGTTTTAAAACCTAATCCAAATAGCCTGGAAAGAAAATGAGTTGAATATTAAACTTATAATTCACATCAGGTTTGTTTTTTTTTTTTTTTAATCTGTGAATCATTTTTGTGTTAAGGCACAATGGCCTGTTTTGTCCATTTTGACTCTGTGCCTTACCTGTCTGCGCTTCAATAAGCCGTAAATACTTCAGCTAGCAGTGGTCATTCTGTCAGTCTTTTTTTTTTTTTTTTTAATTTTTTTTTTTTCAACATTTATTTATTTTGGGACAGAGAGAGACAGAGCATGAACGGGGGAGGGGCAGAGAGAGGGAGACATAGAATCGGAAACAGGCCCCAGGCTCTGAGCCATCAGCCCAGAGCCCGACGCGGGGCTCGAACTCACGGACCGCGAGATCGTGACCTGGCTGAAGCCGGACGCTTAACCGACTGCGCCACCCAGGCGCCCCATTCTGTCAGTCTTTTTAAAATCCTTTGAAAAGTGTCGATTAGTGCTGGGATGTGTCCACACCTGAATTGTATGTTGCAGCGGGAAAACTGCTCTCTCTTCAAATTATTCCGCCTGAAAAGGGACTAGTCTCTGTAACGGCAAAAACTCCAATTGCAATCTCTCCCCCTCCTCCCCCTCCTCCTCCTCCTCCTCCTCCTCCTCCTTTTTTGTTTTTTGTTTTTTTGGAAGTGTACTCTAAAAATTGAGTAGAAAGCAAAGAAACGATTGTGTTTTTAAAGTATACATTTAACCTGATGATTGGGAGTCCCTGTTTTCACAGTACAGTTTGGTGTTCGGGCATGTAGTTCATGGTGATGGAGGCAAACTCGGGTGGGCACGTGCTTCCCAGTCAAATGGTGGGATTTAAATTTTGAATTTTTGGGGCGCCTGGGTGGCGCAGTCGGTTAGACGTCCGACTTCAGCCAGGTCACGATCTCGCGGTCCGTGAGTTCGAGCCCCGCGTCGGGCTCTGGGCTGATGGCTCGGAGCCTGGAGCCTGTTTCCGGTTCTGTGTCTCCCTCTCTCTCTGCCCCTCCCCGGTTCATGCTCTGTCTCTCTCTGTCCCAAAAATAAATAAACGTTGAAAAAAAAAATTTAAAAAATAAATTTTGAATCTTTGATCCTTAAAGTCTTCTTTCCTAGGCAGAGCTCTGTTCTTTTAGAGGGGGTATAAATGAGCACTAAGAAATGCAGAGGCAAACGTGTTGTACCTCAAAGATAAGAACAACTTAATATTGTGGAAATTTGCTACATGCAAGAATTTTGTTTCTTGCCATGAGTCCCGGCACCTTTGGTAGCAAAGCTGATGGTCTGATCCTGCACAAGTATCGAAAGCCCTCCTGCGTCCCAACCTATTTATAGCTTCCCCATCAAAAATACCTTTACCTTTGGGGCGCCTGGGTGGCTCGGTCGTTAAGCATCTGACTATCGATCTCGGCTCACATCATGATCTCACAGTTCATAAGATCAGGCCCCGTGTTGGGCTCTTCACTGACAGCGTGGAGCCTGCTCGGGATTCTCTCTCTCTCTCTCTCCCTCTCTCTTTGCTCCTGCCCCGCTTGTGCGCTCACTCGCTGTCTCTCTCAAAAGAAATAAACATTTTTTAAAAAGGGGGGAAAAATGTCTTTACCTTGATCACTGCTCTGGCTGCTCTCCTGTTTTTCTAGTGACTGTTTCAAATAGCTGGCTCACCCTAGAGGCATTTGGAGTGTTCCAAGAAGGGCAGTTATGTCACCGGAGAAGCCACTGGTCATCTGCACATAGAGGGGACAGCTGGCAAAGGCCCCCTAAATGTTGAGTCCAGCATCAGAGATCTCAGAGGCTGACCCAGGGGATCTGACTGCAGTTCTCTGCCATTGTTTTCATCCCACTAGCATCTCATCAAGCCAGGAGAACACGGGAGTGACCTTACAGACATGTCTAAAAGACCAGGAAAGAAAAGTGCAGAGACATGCGCATTCTGTGACCTGCTGCCACGAGGTCACACGGTGTGCTGGTAGGATTTAACTGGAACACGGGTCTCGGAGGCCCAACCTCACATTCTCTCCTCCGTACCCCCCTTTCACTAAAGCCTCTTGTCGTTGTGCTGTTGTTGTTGCTGTGTGTGCTGTGCGCGGGGAGGCTGATGGGCCGGGGTTTCCTAACATGAACTCTGACTTCACGATTGAGCCACTTTTTTGCCGCTTAATAACTGAAGTATTTCTGTTAGACAAAGTGGTGGGTCTATATGAATGTCTACCAGTGACGTTTGTTCTAGAAGTCATTGGCTAAGTTTGCTTATTAAGAACATCACGATGGGGCGCCTGGGTGGCTCAGTCGGTTAAGCGTCCGACTTCGGCTCAGGTCATGATCTCACAGTCTGTGAGTTCGAGCCCCGCATCGGGCTCTGTGCTGATGGCTCAGAGCCTGGCGCCTGCTTCCAATTCTGTGTCTCCCTCTCTCTTTGCCCCTTCCCTGCTCATGCTCTGTCTCTCTCTGTCTCAAAAATAAATAAACATTAAAAAAAATTTTTTAAATAAAAAAAGAATGTCATGACTAGGTGGCTCAGTCAGCAGGGCATCCAGCTTTTGATTTTGACTCATGGGTTCTTGGGTTTGAGCCCTGCGTCGGACTCTGTGCACCTGACAGCACGGAGGCTGCTTGGGATTCTCTCTCTCTCCCTCTCTCTCTGCCCCTCCCACACACTCTCTCTCTCAAAATAAATTAATTAAAAAAAAAAAACATCATGGCCAGGGGAAATTTTCTATCATAGCAGTAGTAGTATTTCAAACCATCGATAATGATAGGATCACAATAGTATAGTAATAGCTAATTCTGGGACAATCCTAAGAGTCTGTGTTAAGTTGTTTACATGCATTAAAGGGATTTAATTCTCCCAAGCAACCCATTATGGCCATCATATTGATTATCTCCAGGCACGCTTCACAATGTTAGGTCACCCCCCAAGGTCGAACGGCTGCCAGGTAGAGCCATGGTCTCCAGGCACAGCACTGACACAGAGCGTGAGGCCCCAGCCTCAGCCCCTCACCGGCTGCCCTCACCTGTGTTGTCCCAGCTCCGACCACGTGACCTTGAGACGACGCTGCTCATGGAAGTTGGGTAACACCCACACAAGTTGTCTCCCTCCTCCGTTTCGTGCGTTTTGCCTTTTCTTCTTCCGTGTGATTGTAAGTGAGGATTTTCACTTCTCCAGATGTGAGAGACCAAGGGTTCGAACGCTAAAAATATGACCCACTAACAAGTCCACAAGAAACCTGAAATAACTGTTTCTTCAAGTTTTTATTTCTAGCTCTTCGAGTAGACTTCCGTGTCATTACATGATCCCAGAGAAGAGACTTTTGTCAGGTATCTTTCTGCTTGATTTAGAAAATCCCATATCTTGTATTGACCTAATAAGGTTAAGAAGGGACATTTGTGACTTAAGAGATGAGAGGAGACGAAGGTGGGTTGCAAGAACTTTCTAGCAGTTCCGGTCCTCTAACAATAACCTCAAGGGAGGGACAGCATGTGCCCGTGACCTCTGCCGTGCACCTAGAGGCTGCCTGCTGAACCGGGTGCCGATCTGGGCTGCACCAGCCCCTCAGGAGGTCTCTGTAGCCCTCCTGTAGATGCTGAATATTCAGTATCCTCTCCAGACCCTTTGAGCTTTTATGGTTCCTCATCCGGTTCGTCCTTCCTTGCAGACAGACCACATCACCACCACTGTTCCCCACTTCCGGCCAACAACCATCATTAGAAGTCACCATTTAGGACATTAGCCCCCAAAACAGCCCCTTCGACATCTCTAATGTTGGGAAAGTTACTTTACCTTTCGGGCCTCGGTGTCCCCAGTTGTGAAATGTGAATTATCATACAACTGCCCCAAAGGGTTGTTCTTACCATGAGTTGAAATGGTAATTGGAAAGCCCTCGCTGGTACCTAGTAAACGCCATCAAAGTATTTGTTAAAATAAAATAGCAAGACTTCATTGTTTTTGTCAAAAGGCCATCCAGAGTGCTTTATCGGGTAGCGTCTGGTCAAGGAAATGGAAAACACATTTGGAATTTCAAACAGAATTTATTTTTTTTAATGTTTATTTATTTTTGAGAGAGGGAGAGAACGAGCAGGGGAGGGGCAGAGGGAGAGCAGGACAGAGGATCCGAAGCTGGTTCCACGCTGACAGCCGACGGCCCAATGTGGGGCTTGAACTCATGAACCATGAGATCATGACCTGAACCAAAGTCAGACACTCCACCGACTGAGCCACCCAGGGGCCCCTCATACAGAATGTAGTAAGAGGAATCGGTTACCCGCTGTGACCGGAGGCGTGTAAAGGGGACGTTGCAGAGATACCCAGGTAAGTAACTGCAGGCTGCGGCTCCCGGCGCCTTACAGAACATAGACTCACGAAGGAGGCCCCACCTGGGGACCTGCTGCCCCGGTAAGAGCAGGGACATCGGAGTAGGCCATCACCAGAATTGCTGGGATAGCGGCAGGGACACAGCTGCTGCCGGAAACACTGCCCTCGGAAGGAAGGAAGGAGCACCAGAGAGAAGAGGACCGAAAGCTTCTCTCCGCCCATCGCCTCATCATCCTCGGCCCGCGGAACCTGGCACTGGAGCCTGAGCGGTGTAGTTCGCTGACTGTTGGCCGCGGCGTCACAAGGTGGAGTTGAATTAAGGTATCAGTGGCAGCCACAGCCCACAGGGCAAAGACTGGAGATGCAGGGTCTCTTGAAAAGAGAATTCGAATGATCAAAGCTTGACAAAGGCAGAGGGTGTGTACAGGAACAGGAATCGATCTGGACTCTATACGCTAAAAGGAATCACAGAGCCAACTCATTGCCATGACAATGTAATCGTCGTATGTAAAACAGACGTAATTTTTTCAAATCAGCTGTGTCACTGGGGACGCCAGTATTTACCAGCAAGCCTATCCGATCGTCGATAATGCTCTCCCTGCCTCTGCGCTAGAACGGATGCTGGTTGTAAATGCTTCTAGAAATGTGTCCACTGATTCCAGGCGTGTGGGATAGATAAAAAGCTTCTTGAGCTCAAGAACTCCACAAAGAGATTTGTAAGCCTGGGGATGCCGGGTGAGGACCCCCCCCCTCCCCGCCCCCGATAGAGCAGCAGGTTGGACATCTGTCGCCCGTGCCCTAGCCAGACACTTTTATTGCCGGTAATACCCTACCTACCCCATCACATCAACTGAATATAACTCAGTCTGGAGTGAACACACGCGAGGGGCTGGTGGATACGGTGTCCCTTCTGTTCTTCGTATAACGAAGAAAAGGATTTAGTCACCTCTTCCCTAGTGTCGGGAAACCAGGTGACCAAGCAAATGATGATGCGGGTGTGGGAAAGAGTAACTAACACGCTTCAGGATCCTCAAGCAAAAACCTGCCTTGTTACCCAGCCTCCCAGAAGAAGATGTCATTTGGGGAATTAGCACCATTTTAAGCCCTGCTGAGATGACAGGCAAACCGAACAGTGATGTCCCCTCCCTTTCCAGTTGTGACTGAGGCACCTGCAGAGAAAATTGGAGCTTGATAGAAGCTTCATAATATGCCTGCCAGTTTAGTTTTCCCCTCCTCAACCTCAGCACAAAAAAAAAAAAAAAAATCACATAGTCTGCACCTGGATTTTACTCGATGCCTTTTTTTTTCTTTTTTTGACAAATTGTAGAATTGCTTCTGAAGTGATTAGCTTTTCAAACGACCCTTCATATATTTTGGCATGGGCAGGAAATTGAAGTGAATTTTTCAAATATCTGACATTCTATGAGGAATCATTTAGGATTCAGCATTAATTCAAACACTCATTTTTTCCCCTCTGTCTTTTATTCATTTATTCATAAATTCGACAAATACTCCTCGGGCCCCAAACATGCCAGACATTGTGCCAGGGGCAGACGTGATTCCTCTCCTCCTGGAGATCAGAGTCTAGAGGGGGAATGTGTCATTACACAACTGTAGAGTATTTAGATTTTTTTTTTTTTTTTTTTTTTTTTGCTGAGGTATAATTCATACGTAATGTTATTTTAGTTGCAGCCGTGCAGCCTAATGATTTGACAGTTGTCTGTATTGCACAACAGTCACCACAGTAAATGTAGGTACCATCTGTCACCACACAGAGTCACAAAACAAAGCTTTTTTCTTGTGATGAGAACTTTTAAGATTTACTCTGTTGGCAGCTTTCAAGTTTGCATGACAATATTGTTGACATGCTGTCCACACACTGCACATACTACATTCCCCTTATGACTTATTTTATACCAGAAAGGTTTTTTGTTTGCTTATTTGTTTTTGAGATAGAGAGCCCAAGTGAGGTGGGAGGGAAGGAGACAGAGAAAGAGATTGAGAATCCCAAGGAGGCTCCACACTCAGCCCAGAGCCCAACTCGGGGCTCAATCCCACAACCCTGGGATCGTGACCTGAGCCAAAATCAAGAGTTAGACACTCAACTGACTGAGCCACCCAGGCACCCCTGTTACTGGAAGTCGGTACCTCCTGACCCCATCACCCGTTTCACCCACCCCTCCCAACTCCCCTCCCCATACTGTCTTCTCTGTATCTGTGAGTTTTGTGTGTTTGTTTCATGTTTGTTTACATTCCACAAACAAATGAGATCATCTGGTATTTGTCTTTCTGTCTGACTTAACTTCACTTTAACATAACACCCTCAAGGTCCATCCATGTTGTTGCGAAAGGCATTTCAGTCTTCGTGTGTGTGTGTGTGTGTGTGTGTGTGTGTGTGTGTGTGTGTGGCTGAGTAATGCTCACATTTTTTGATGAATTGGTACATGGCAATATTTCTAGGTGCCTTTTGTGCAGTCAGATTTTTTAATGGATCCAGTTTATGGACAAGTCATATTGGAAAAAAAGGAGGAGGGGGGCAGAATGTGGCCAGCCTGTGGATATCCTAAATTATCAAAACTGATCTCCCCCATCCATTTTCTGCCCCTTCATTCTTACACCAAAAAAGCACATCTCTGTTTCCCTTGACTTGAGCCACTAACGCTGCATCTCTGGGAGGATGGTTTGCTGGAGAAGTATCTCTGTGGCCTTCCCTGTCCCAGGCCCTCCTTCATGAAACCTCGAGATAGATACCTGTGCAGGTGTGATTCGGCCCCACATCCCGGTCCCTGCGTGCTCCTCAAGAAGTTCTCAGGCACGTGCGAGTCACAGAAAAAAAGTTCTTGGAAGATAATCCTCTCCCTCTCCATCTTCCCTGAGGGGCAAAACAATTTCTTTGCCTTGTTGTCCAGCTGAAATACACACGGGCTCCTTCAAGGAATTAAGAGAATATAATAAGAAATTCCTGAAATGTAAAATCACAACAGTAGGAGTGAGGTTTCAGGTGATAGTGGGACAGGACCTCAGTTTCGTGATCACATCTCAGACCTACCTGGACACATCCGAAGCAGGGCCTCCCTTGCCGTAAATCTATTTTAGATTAATGACCCCTCTGGAGAACTCTCCAGCCTGCCGCAAACCCTCTGCCCAGCTCAGCCCTCTCCGGCCCTAAGCCACACGATGCTACGTTTCTGTTCAGCAGCTGTTCTTGACCTCACTGAGTCTACAGAGATCCTTGACTCAGGGGCCGAGAAAAGTCAGTCTCTCTAAGATCCCACGGGGCTCATGACTCTCTCACTCGGCTTAGAGGTCATTTTGGTCCTCGGCCCCTGGCAGTCACCCTGTCAATCCTGACCATTTCCCTCCATCCATTTGGTTTGGCCCCATCATGTTCCACTTCTGTTCTGATTAAGCCAGTCTTGTGCATCTTGGTCTGTCGCCGTACATAGTCCCCCGCCGTGTGGCCCCACGCAGGGCAGCACACAGGCTTGTCCATACCTACCACTTAGCCGTTGGTTGTCAGCTGCTGCGGCCTCTCTCTGAGGCACCCCTTTGGCCCACCCACTGTGTTCCCATTTGCCTTCTGAGCCGTCCCCGTCGTGTCGAGCTCTGTCATCACATGGAGTATTGGTGACTGCCGCGGCCTGAGATCCATGGTGAGTGAATTTCCGCCAGGCCCCTGACAGCCCTGCTCCAGCCACAGGTCCTCTGGTGCCGGGTTCCGCCACATTCCTGAGTTTTAATTTCTTCTCTGATGCACTTCACATAATACACAAAAAGGAACAAATACCATTTCACGCAAGGCAAGAGGAGAGTTGATCCTTTGTTTAATCCTCTGTGATCTGTGGAATTATCTCCACAGGAGCTGGCTCTGTCTCCCTGTAATTTAAGTGACTTGCTCATCTTTGGGGGAAGAATTTCACCCAAGTGCAGAGAGGGAAACTTGGCTGCTGGGCGCTCGTTGATTTCAGAGAAACGAACAGACCCAGCCCCCCACAAGTGCGCTCAGTGTATCTCCGCAACCAGCCTTTTGCTCTTAGCACACGGTGGTCATGGGGGTGGGGGTGGGGAGGCGGATTAGGTAAGGGTGATGAGGGAATTAGGAGGCAGTGATAAAATCTCAAGTCAGAATAATATTAATCTAAAATGTAATTATTTAATAGCCTGTTTTCAAGGATAAAGTAATAAAGATGAAATATATAATGATGTAAAGGACCTCATTAGTTTTCTGGCCACCCACATTAAAAATTAGCATTTGGAAGGTCACAAAAGAACTTAAGAAGGGCCAGACTTTCTTCCCAACAAAGGCTTTGGCTGAAATGAAAATGTCGTCCGGATGGGCCGCTTGGAGGGCTTATGTATGCGTTAGCGTTTCTCTGACGTTCCTTCCGTTTTTCCTTATCACGATGGAAGTGTGCTTCCTTGTACTTAATTCATCTGGGAAGAGTTGTTTGGTCTTTTATTTACACGTGAGTGCCTCTGGGTTGGTCCCCTAGTAATTCTCACTGCTGTGCCTGGGCGTCTCCTTTGTCATCCCTGAGCTGTGACAGGAGAGAAGGCAGGCATGCCAAGGCCAAGGCCGAGCACCTTGTGACTTTTCCCCACCCACCCTCCCAATGCTTTTCCTATCTTAGTGGCAAAGCTCACCCTGTAAGAGTCATAGGGTTTGGGGAACAGCAGGGTCCTTTTGGCCTTGTTCCAGCCTTTAATTGTTTTGTATCCAAATTATATGTGGCAAGTTTAACAAATAGTTGTATACAGTTTGTTAGGAAAAAGAGCAGGTCCTAGCACACGCCCCTTTACACTCCCCGTCCCCAAATGCAGCCACCTTCAACTCTTCTAGCTGGTTCCTTTGGCATTGAATTCCATATCTCTGGGTAGCATGCGACTGCTGCCACTTCTCGATCTTTCTGGTGTAGGCGTTAGCTTCCCACCATCGAAAACGGAGATGTAGCTGTGTTTTCCCCACCCCACACCTACCACGTGCATACACCCCTCTCACTCGTCCGCCTCTTCCTTCTCCAGTAGGTTTACATCATGCTCGTGCCTCGATCTGTATTGAGTGTTTTAGTAGGACGGTGTGAATACCCCTGTGTGCTTTCCTTTTCTGTCCGACTCTTTGTGTTCCCTGCAGTAAATACCGTCTCATTCTGTTATTTACCCAGCTTTCTGTTTGTCCTTCCTGGGAGCCTAGACCCTGCCCCAGCTGTCTTCATTGTTTGTCCAGTTTCCCCCCCAAAAGCCTTCTTACCTTCTCCATTCCGGACTGACTGCCCTCTAGGGCCTGAGGCGTATGTGTTATGTTGGGATCTGGGGATCCTAATCACCTCTTGTCTGTATTGGTTCCCCTGTTTCTCATATCCTGTATTTTCCTTTTTTCTTTTTTTGGTTTATCACTTCATTTTGGGGGAACCCATCATTCTCCAGTATCTTTCGAAGAAAAGGATTTACGGGAGGCAGAATATTCAAGGCCTTCTATGGCTAAGAAATTCTTTATTCTAACCCCAACACTTGACGGATAGGTTGGCAGATCTAGAACGCTCTGTTACAGATTTATGTTTTCAAAATCGTAGGGCCTTCGCTGCATTATCTTCTGGTTTCTGGTCACTGTTGAGAAATCCAGGGCTTTTCCGATTCCTGATCTTCCGTATATGGCCTGTGTTTTTCTTCAGGAGTTTGTAATGTCTTCAACTTCTCTCTTTTTACTCAGCATTTCATGATCATGTGCCTGGCCGTAGGTCTGTTTTCAGCCACTGAGTGTGGGACACTCAGAGGGACTTTTCAGTCTGCAAACTCGTGCTTTTGAGTTTGGGAAAGTTTTCTTAACTCTTTAAACTTCCTCCCGGGGCGCCTGGGTGGCGCAGTCGGTTAAGCGTCCGACTTCAGCCAGGTCACGATCTCGCGGTCCGTGAGTTCGAGCCCCGCGTCAGGCTCTGGGCTGATGGCTCGGAGCCTGGAGCCTGTTTCCGATTCTGTGTCTCCCTCTCTCTCTGCCCCTCGCCCGTTCATGCTCTGTCTCTCTCTGTCCCAAAAATAAATAAACGTTGAAAAAAAAATTTTTTTTAAACTTCCTCCCTTCTCTTTTCTTCTTTCTGCAGTTCCTTCTATGCATGGAAGATATACTGGATTTGTTTATATTTGTTTATTTTTCTTTATTTCCACCCGTGTGTCCTTCAGTCCTACTTTCTGTGGGCACTCCTTTGCTTTTCCCCTAACCTCCGCTGTGCTTTTCATTTCTGTCGCCAGATTCTCCAAGAATTCTTTCGTGTTCCCTGGGGCTCCCTTTTGTGGCAGTCTTTTTTTATTTCATGCTTGTCATTTCTTCCCTCTTTGAGGCTATCACAATTGTGGGCTTCTTGGTTTGCTCTGATTTTTGTCTTTTCTCCCTTTCTGGTCTCAAGTGTCCTGCGGGCTGCATTTTCCATTGGTTCTGGCCTGCATCTTTCACGTTGGAGGTTTCCCTCAGATTTCTGGAAATCCTTGCTCATTGCTCAACCACAGGCTTGAAATGGGAGAAGAAGTGGTTGCC
Source organism: Herpailurus yagouaroundi (assembly GCF_014898765.1). Classification (NCBI taxonomy): domain Eukaryota; kingdom Metazoa; phylum Chordata; class Mammalia; order Carnivora; family Felidae; genus Herpailurus; species Herpailurus yagouaroundi. Next base: position 11,604,346 of record NW_024412430.1, on the reverse strand, counting down.
CGGAAGCTTCAACCTCTGAACCGAGCTTGATGACCCAGCTTTATAAAAGGTGGTCTGTCTGGCCTCTGGGAACCGGTGTTAACATTTGCTCATCTCTGCTGCCGAGCTGGCCAGATTCCCCAGGAGAAGATGCTTCTAGTTTCTTGCTCAGAGGGGCAGGGCCTGACTGTCAGCCTTCTGAGACCTGGGGCAGGAAAGAGGATTGGGTGTCTCAGCATCTAACATGCATACTTTTCACTTCATTGCTCTCTTTCCACTCCCCTGCCAGTGGTGCCCGTGGGCCCAGATAGCCTGTCTTCTGTGCCCCCATCAGAAGCAGGGGGAAAGTGCCTTCTAGTCTTCTCCTGGGACAGGGCAGAGTATCTCTCTGGCTATCTGTCTCTTAGCTTCTCCAGCGGTGGCTTCAGATTTGGCGGTCTGGGTTGGCTCTCACTACCTGTCCACGTGTTTTCCAGGCTCCCAAGTGCTGGAGATTTTAGGCTCTCCCCTTCTAGGCTAGATCTCCTTCTAACCCTTCATTACAGTCTTCGAGGGGGTTCAGGTGACAGTACAGTCGCATGGGGTTTGTTGCCTCTGCCTCTGCTGCTTCGTCTGTAACCAGGAAAGGCCCAGAGCCTTGCTGAGAGAGGATCCCGAGGTTGTCACGTCGTAGCAGAACTCGAACTAGCGGGTACCCTTCCTGACTCCTTGTCCACGGCAGCCCCTTTCAAAACAGACACGCTCCTGTTGGAGTGTGTTGGATGCCAAGTCCCCAATCTGGGACCCTCCAGATACACCTGAGAGGCCTCCTGGGTGCTCACCATCAAGTCTTATCCCACTGAGCACCATCACTGCCCCCATCCGCCCTCCGTGGCACCTCACTCTGTCCTGTCCACCTCCTGCTGGGTCACCTGCCCTCTGCACTGGAGGCCCACAGCCCCTAGAGCTCTGTGGCACAGAGGGGAGAGCCCCCTAACTTGTTAGAGGGAGGCCCAAAGCAATACTGCTTGGGCCTGGTGTTTTGCAGGCTTTTAGTAAAGCAGGTCTTTCTGGCTCTTAAATTTCTTTTGCCTGCCCTCCCCTGCCTTCTCCTGCTCTCCCTCTCCCTCTGTCTCAGTTTCTCTGTCTCCCTCTCCCCCTGGTAATCAAACCTGGGTCCGTGGAGTTTGCTTTCCACACATAACTAAACATACCCTCTGATACTCAAGACGTGACTCCATTCGTTTGCCTTAGCAGAACTTTCTTATTCCTCTGCACGTACGCTTGCCCCCGGGCCGGCCCACAGCCCCCCAGTCCCATCTAAATCCTGCACGTGGACATTGCTTTGTCTCAGTTCTCAGGCTGGGACCCTTACCACGTCTCTTAATATTTTCTCAAATAGTTTAATTCGGTATCCCCAGGCATTTCAGTGCGGGGGGGGAGGGGGCCTTCTAGCCACAGGAGAAGACCCTAGAGAGGGTAGAAAAGATGGAAATCTTTGCGCTCGGGAAACCAGAATACTTGTGCCAATGGGTGTGCACAGTGAGCCAGGGGAACAGCTGGGACAGACAAACTTGCTCAGCACCGGCTGTGATGCCCACAGCAAAGGGATGGTGCTGAAGACAGAAGCCACACGTCCCGGACAGGCCTGTCCATTTCTTTGGTATGATAAGTGCTCGGCAGATGTTTTTGCTTTTGCTTTTTCATTATCCAAATGCACCACTTGACGTGCTTATGTGTATTTGAACTAAGAAGGGAAATTCTGTTATTAACAAGTTTAATTCCAGGCGAGCGTGTACACATCACAATCCTCTGGCCACGTTTGGAACGATAATTAAGCGATCTTCCTCTTCAGGTGCAGACAGATGCGCGGCGCTCGTCACCTCTGGCACCGTGACGGCGGCGTTTTTCCGTTTGCTCTCATGTGTCACTCAGTCCCATGTGCCCTTCTGTGGTTGAGACCTTTAAAATTCACTCCCTTGTCTCAGTGACATAAAAACCGTTCTTAGTAAACAAGGGGTTCCCACACAAAGCCCTCTCGGGGTCTGGAGACCCGGGGAACTGGATGTTTTTGTTGAAGAACACACCGGGGCCCAGGCGTAACCGGAGCGTGGCACCTCTTTGCCAAGACAGGAAGGAGAGTCACCTGAGAGCTGGCCCCAGATTGAAATAATTACATGGATTCAGGGCAATGCTGAGAGCTTTACATTTTTATAAAGTCTTTTACTCTGTCATTATGGAAGACTTTTTTGGAAAACTGGTGAGTTATAGGAACTTAGTAATCAATGCCCAATTTTTACATCTTTTGTTTATGGTAACAACCCAGAGAGCGTGAATGTCTGCTCTGTTCCACGTAGTTTGCCAAGCACTTTATAGATACTATTTTGTTCAGTGCACCTGTCAACCCTGTCAGGTAGGCACTGGTGGCGTTAGTAAAAGGGACTTACTTAGAAACACACGTGACAGGAACATAGGAAAGCTGATTATTGGGCCGCCTGGCTGGCTCAGTCGGTTCAGCATGCAACTTTTGATCTCCCATGTTGAGCGTGAGATTGTTTAAAAATACAGTCTTTAAAAAAGTAAATCTAAAAAAAAGTTGGTTATCATCAAGGCCATTGTGCACCCAAATCAAAAGCATAACTTGGCCCACAAAGTGAACTTCTAGACACTAACAAAAAAATTTTTAATTTTTTTAATGTTTATTTAATTTTGAGAAAAAGAGTGTGAGCGGGGGAGGGGCAGAGCGAGAGGGAGACACAGAATCCGAAGCAGGCTCCAGGTTCCGGGCTGTGAGCCCAGAGCACGATGCGGGGCTCGAACTCACAAACTGTGAGGTCATGACCTGAGCTGAAGTCGGACGCTCAACGGACTGAGCCACCCAGGCACCCCATGTCATAATTTTGATTAGACTGATACTCACCTGATTATGTCATAAACACTGTTCACCTCTCCTCTTGTGAAGTGTCATTACTTTTCTTTGTATTTTTCCCAAAAATGAATGATGTTCTGTTCTGCTTTGCTAACTTGGTTGTCTGTGTGCTTCTTGCCAGTTGAATCTTCTTATCAGGTGAAGAAGCCTGTCACCATGTCTGATTGGTTCAGATGCATCGGACAGTATATCCTTGTCTGCCCCTGAAGACTGTCTCCCCAGAGCCTCCTGATCTGACCCAGTCTTCTCGCTGTGCCTGGTGTGCAGCTATCCTGGAACTTCCTTCACTGTTGCTCTGGGGATTCCATTTGCCTCTGGTATTGGCTCCCCTGCTTATAGTCCTCATGTCTTCCTCTTCTTGGTTTGTTCCCTTGTTTTTGTGGAGCACATCCTCCAGTGTCTTTCGAGATAAGGTCTCACTGGAAGTAAATTTTTTGACATCTTGCATGTCTGAAAATGTTTTCATGCTAAGCTTGTAAACTATCGTAACTAATAGTTTAGCAGGGTATAGAATTTCATCTTGGAAGTAGTTTTCCTTTAGGCTTTTAAAGGTATTGTTTCTATTGTCTTCAAGCTCCCCCGGTTGCTTTTGAGAAGTTCAAAGTCATTCTGCTTCCTGATCCTTTGCGTGTGACCTGTTTGCCCTCCCTCTGAAAGTTTAAGCATTCTTTGTTTTTCTTGACAAATTGGACTGGAGTGGGTCTTATTTTCATCCATTGTACAGTATACTCAGTGGGCCTTTTAAGTCTGCACACATCCTTCACACTAGGACATTTTTTTTCTTTTCTTTTTCCTTTTTGTTTTTAGATCTGGGATATTTTCTTAAGGATTTCCTTGCATATGTTTTCTCTGTTATCTCTTTCTGTGTCTCCTCGTTTGAAAATTGGAATTGCTGGACTGGCCTTCCATGTTTCCATTATTTTTCTCTGTTTCTGTCTCCTTTTGCTTTGTGGTGTGTGTGTGTGTGTGTGTGTGTGTGTGTGTGAGAGAGAGAGAGAGAGAGAGAGAGAGAGAGAGAGAGAGAGATTACTTCAGATTTTCATATGACTCTGTTATTGAGTCATTTCTACTATTATAATTGTTTTTTTAGTTTCAGAGACCTCTTTCTCATCTTTATGATTTCTTTTTTTAGGTATCATATTCTTTTATTTAATAGTTAGTTACAGTAATTTACCTGAGGATGTAAATGATGGTTAAGACATGAGCATTTTAGGGGCGCCTGGGTGGCGCAGTCGGTTAAGCGTCCGACTTCAGCCAGGTCACGATCTCGCGGTCCGTGAGTTTGAGCCCCGCGTCAGGCTCTGGGCTGATGGCTCAGAGCCTGGAGCCTGTTTCCGATTCTGTGTCTCCCTCTCTCTCTGCCCCTCCCCCATTCGTGCTCTGTCTCTCTCTGTCCCAAAAATAAATAAACGTTGAAAAAAAATTAAAAAAAAAAAAAAGACATGAACATTTTGGCATTTTCTGCCCCCTGCATAATCTCATTTTCCCACCAATTAGCTGTTTTCTGTATTTTCCATCTCTTTTACATAGTGACTTTTCTCAGATTTCTGGTAACCCCTCGTTGTCTGCCCTGCTCTGTGGAGACGGAAAGTGAATAGTAGTTACCTGGTACAGAGTAGCTGGGGGAATGAAGGGTGCTTGCTCATGAGAAAGGTTTTCTTTCTGGGGTGATGAAATGTTCTAGTTTGTCATGGTGATCGTTGCACAACTCTGAATACACTAAAAACCACTGGATTGTGCACTTTAAATGGATCGTTTGTGTGGTGGGTGTATAATATCTCAGTAAAACTATTTCCAAACAAAGTGGGACACTACCAAGATGATTTAAAAGTTCACCATGTATGATTGGGGCTTGTTGTCTACGGGCTTCACTGTAGGCTGATCTGGCCAAGCTATTTAGTTAAGGGAACCTCTGATAATAATATCTTTGGTGTTGGGTTTTTCTTTATCCCCCCTTGGATTGATTAGATTCCCCAGGAAAGATTGAACCAATCTCCTTAGCCTGGAGGATAAAGGCTGACTGCCAGCATTCTGGGCTGACTTCCAGCATTCTGGGAGCCGAGTGAGAAGGCTGCCTTTCAACCCAGCAGGCTAATACCTACTGAGTCTCCTCATTTCCACTGTGGTTGCTTAGCCCCTGGTAGCCCCCAGTCCAGAGACTCTCTATTCTACCCACTTAAGAGAATACATCTCCATTATGTTGTTGTTGTTGTTTTTTACCAGAATTGAGAAAGGACAGTTGCCCCCTGGTAGAGAGTGAGGGGAGATGATGTGTCTGCCTCTTCATCAGACTTGCAAACAAACGTACCTATCTTTGCTGACTTCCCTCTTCACGCACATGCCCACACACACACACACACACACTCACACACACACATGCACGCACACACACATTTTCAGAGATACTTGGTATCCCTAACTCCTGGGCTTTTTTGAGGCTTCTGTGGTTTCACGCTGTTACCTCAATTTTACGAGTTTTGGGGTAGGAGGCAAAGGCAGAAGTGGTGTTCACGCCATCTTTACCTGAACACAAATACATGTTTGGCTTCTCCACTTATTCAGGATCATAACAATATATGTGACTTGCTCATTTAAAATCCTGATTTGCAAATAATAATAATAGTAATAATAATAATAATAACAATAGGGGTGCTTGGGTGGCTCTGTCGGTTAAGCGTCCGACTTCGGCTCAGGTCACGATCTCACAGTTCGTGGGTTCGAGCCCCGCATCAGGCTCTGTGCTGACAGCTCAGAGCCTGGAACCTACTTCGGATTCTGTGTCTCCCTCTTTCTCTGCCCCTCCCCTGCTCACACTCCTTCCGTCTCTTTCTCTCTCAAAAATAAATAGTAAAAAAACTAAAAATAATGATAGTAATAACACAGAATAAACATTTGCTTCTGGACACATGCAGAATCCAGATTTGCATGTATTTCTCTGCTCCCAAAGGAGAATATATTTTTCATATGCAAATAGGAAAATAAGTCCCCTCTGGAGTCACAGAGCCAGGTAAGTGCGCTCACAAACCATATAAAGCTTACGATGAGGTGATTTAAGGTAAATGGATTAAAAAAGCTTCTGCTCAAGTCACGAAGCTTTTCTTTACTTCAGCAAATGGTTCGAGTTCTTACGTTCCTCCTGCCTGGTAAAGCTCACACAAACTGTATCGTTCGTTTTGCGTAGATAAAACTGGATGTTGAATACTTACCTTCAGTGCTCTCTTCACGTGGGTCTTCAATTCAAAGGGAGTCCTGCAGCTCATTGAGACTGAATCTGTAGCTCAGGGTGTTCAAATGATTGGGAGCCCAGTGGCCAAACTTACCGCCCACTGTGATATTTGACCTTAAGGCTGGGAGCTCATGTAATTGTCCTTTTGCATTTTGATGCCTAGAATTGCCCCTCGTGTCACATTATCTTTTCTCACATGCTCATCAAGTGAAAAACCAAGAGAGGGAACTGTATGTAGTCAACAACACAATCATGTCGTATATATTCCAGAGAATTCTAAATCGTCTCCACCTTCAAGGAAACATTTCAGTGTAATACAACCTTGGGCCAAGGTCTGCTTGTTGACAACCATGATCTCTAAGATTACCAGTCTCTAAAACCTTAGGATTCCATTTTTCAGCCCAAAACGCCACCCTTCTTTTACTCTTAAAAAGAACCTGTATCACTCCATTAATAAAAGAAACTTGTATTTGATTTAGATTATTAACCATCGTTGCTTGACCTTTCCAAAACATCACAACCATTCAGGACCGGCTACATGATTTGCGGGATCCCATGCAAAACTAAATGTGGGGCCCCTTGTTCAAAAACTCTTAGTAATGTCAAGATAACTGCAGCATCGCAGCAAGCAAGGGGCCTCGAAGGGTCACGTGCCCATGAAGCCAGCCCTGCAACCGTTTCCGGAGGGAAGACCTTTTTGATGTTTCTTCCAATAATAGTTTACTTTGGGTCAGCTATTCAGGGACTGCACTTCCCCTGCTCAGAGCCTTTTACTATGATAGCAGTTGGGGACATTGATTTCCCAGCCTTCACCTAAAACTCTGCACTCCGGGTATTACCTTGAGTTGAATCATGCAGCTGTTAGACTTGAGAGAGTGGTTCCATAGACGCTGTGTTTCACACTGTGGGCATTCAGCGTTTGCTGATGGTAATTTCCAGGTGCTGTGGCAGTAGCTTTCAGTGGGTGACATTTTTCAAGCTAAATTAAATCTTGAGATCTGATCCCCAAAGGAGAAATAAAGACCTTGACCGAAAATGTCTCTCCTACTTCTCAGCCACTGGCAGTCGGTAGAGCTGCTGATTTCTCCCATCACTTGTTTTCCTTTGCCAGTAAGTCACCCTTCTTCTTGGAGACAGCTTTTGTATTCAGGCATGTCCCAGGTTTCCTCGACTTTCCCGTTTGGAACTTGAATCCAATAGAAGTTTAGAAATGTATGTGGCTCCACTCTCACCTATAGAGGCAATTTACATGGACACCGTGGGCTGAAATGTCTCTTAAGGGTTTCCAGGAGGCTGGTTTGATGCCATTGAGAGAAGGCCTCACGAGAAGTAAAGGGCTGGGGGCACCTGGGTCGCTCAGTTGGTAAGCGTCCGACTTCAGCTCAGGTCATGATCTCACGGTCCATGAGTTCGAGCCCCCCGTCAGACTCTGTGCTGACAGCTCAGAGCCTTGGAGCCTGCCTCGGATTCTGTGTCTCCTTCTCTCTCTGCCCCTCCCCTGCTCATGTTCTGTCTCTATCTCTCTCCCTCTCTCAAAAGATAAACAAACATTTAAAAAACAGTTTTAAGAGAAGTAAAGAGCATGTGATTTATTCATCACAAGTAGGCATCCAGTCTTTGGGATCTCTGAACGGGGGGGCACGTATTAATACGCTGAGCTTTGCATAAATTGGTATTCCAGGTCTGTGGTTGCCTCGCTGAGAGGGGTGGTCCCCTGGACCCTCCCACAGAGTCAGCAGGACCTGACCCAGGGCTGACCCGAGTCCCCTGCTGTCCTGGGAGCTGCGGGAGCTGGCACAAGGAAGCAGGCTAAGAGCTTTTCTTCCCAAGGGGGAGAGTCACAACCCATGGCCTCGCAGTTACAAAGAGGTGATTGTTCTGTGGGAGGAAGAGGTTTGAGGGTGACATTAAAGAAGTGGGCTGCTTCTGAAAACGTAAGCCTCTCGCTGGGGCTGAATGACTGTCCGGGAGAACTGCTGTCCAAGGCAGACAAACGTCACGCGGCTTTCTAGAGTGCCTGCAAGCTTCCTCGGAACCCTGCAATGCTGGGTTTCTCTTATGGTGACTCCCAAGAGGAGAGTGCTCGATGCCAGCAAAGACAGAGCCTCGTGGGCAAATCCACACAAATTTAACCCCTCTCTTGCCTTCCTTATGAACAAAGCAAAAGTAAACCAGGAAGCGTGTTGCCTTAAATCGACCTGAGGCTTACACATTTTACACACTCGGCACAGCGCGCTTCCTCCGAGGAAACCGTAAGGATTCTCTAGCCATAATTTCCAGTCTGGACAGGCAAGCTAGCATTGAGGCTCTTGAATTAGAACATCACTTTCCTGGCCACCAGCTACGTGACGTAACTTTCCAGGCCTCAGTCTCCTCACCTGTAGTGAAAAAATAATGACATCTACCTCACAAGATTACTGTGAGGATAAAGCAGGAAAATGTATATGACGCCTATCCCTTATGGTGCCTAACATGTAACGTACAGGGGCACCTGGAGGGCTCAGCCGGTTATGTGTCCGACTTCGGCTCAGGTCATGATCTCACAGTGCGTGAGTTCGAGCCCCACGTCAGGCTCCGTGCTGACAGCTCAGAGCCCAGAGCCTGCTTCGGATTCTGTGTCTCCCTCTCTCTGCACCCCTCTTCTGCTCATGCTCGCTCTCTCTTTCTCTCTCTCTCTCAAAACCAAACATTAAAAAAATAAAATACAACATATACTCAGATATCCATTTTTTTTTTTTCAACGTTTATTTTATTTTTGGGACAGAGAGAGACAGAGCATGAACGGGGGAGGGGCAGAGAGAGAGGGAGACACAGAATCGGAAACAGGCTCCAGGCTCTGAGCCATCAGCCCAGAGCCTGACGCGGGGCTCGAACTCACAGACCGCGAGATCGTGACCTGGCTGAAGTCGGACGCTTAACCGACTGCGCCACCCAGGCGCCCCTCAGATATCCATTTTTTAATAAGATAGTCCTGCAAACATTTTTGTAGACATACCACAAAAAGTGTAAGTCACTGTGCCCAGCCAGCAGGATCAGAGGATACCTGGAATTCTCCTGAGTCCCCATGAAGGAGTAATTCCATACTTTATCTGTATGACCCCTGGACCTCCAATCTGAAAGCTGGTTCCCACTAGGGACTGGTTCCAACCAGTGCCTCTAAAGCTGTGATTTAATTTGAAAGTTCAAGGAGAAGTACAAGGGGGCGGAGGGTGTCCCTGGAGAGGCTGATGTTCTAACAGAGTTGACTTCACCCTTGACGCTTCTGATGGAGAGTCTGGTTTTCCAAGACCTAGCCTTTAAGCTTGAATTAATATCACTTGGGGATTAGGAACGGTTTAAGGAAACTAACCCGTTTCTGAAGCGCTAGCACATAGGAAACACACAAAGTTTGTCCAGTAAGTGAATGATGAAGTAAATGAGGTTAATCTTAAACCTTTGAATTAACCATAAAATGATACCAGAGTGCTATATTTGCTAAGGATTAAAAGACCCAACCCGTTTCCTCAGTGGTTCCATACATAAGCCATCCACATCAAAAAAAAAAAATATATATATATATATGTATATGTATATACATATATATATATATATATATATATATGAGTATCTGTCCTCCATTAAAAAGAAAAAGTAATTAGTATTCCTAAAGTAAAACAACGGGAATATGTCAGAAGGCAGAGGGGACCACTGAAAGAACTCTCAGTGGCTAAAACTAGAACAACAAAATAACATGCTATTGAATTAGAACCCAAAGAATAAATATGAGCCCATATTGATCTCACGGTCCAAAGAC